>NW_027397075.1:36908617-37079216 GCF_003265705.2 Callorhinus ursinus
CACACACACACACACACACACACACACACACACACACACACACACACCAAAAACACCAGGCATAACTCTACCAAAGAGGTTATATGAATGGCAACTAGGCATATGAGATGGTGCTGGGAGGCAGCCATTAAGGAAATGCAACTTAAAACCACCAACTACCAGGGCGCCTGGGTGGCTCAGATGGTTAAGCGTCTGCCTTCAGCTCAGGGCATGATCCCAGGGTCATGGGATCGAGCCCCACATTGGGCTCCTGGCTCGGCGGGAAGCCTGCTTCTCCCTCTGCCTCTCTCCCTGCTCATGCTGTCTCTCTCTGTATCTCTGTGTCTCAAATGAATAAATAAAATCTTTAAAAAAAAAAAAAAACCCACCAACTACCACCACATGCCTGTTCGAATGGCTAATATAAAAAACACTGACAATATCAAGCGCTGACGAGGATGCTGACCAATTGGATCTCTCATATTTTGCTAGGGAGAACATAAAATTATATAGCCACTCTGGAAAAGTTTGGCAGTTTCTCATAAAGTAAAACATACACTTACCACATGAGCCGGCAATCCCACTGGTCAGTGGGGACTTCACCCCAGAGAAATGAAAACTTCTATTCACAAAAACCTGTACAGAAATGTTTATGGCAGAGCTATTTATAACTGCCCTAAACTGCAAACAACCTAAATGTCCTTCAATAGATGAGTGGTACATACACACAAGGGAACACAAGCAGCAGTAAAAAAGGAATGAACTACTGACATGCACGGCAACTTGGATGCGTCTCAGAGGTCCTGTGCTGAGTTTCCAATAGACACCAGTCTCAAGAAGTTACATGCTGCCTGGTTCTTTTTTTTTTTTTTTTTAAAGATTTTATTTATTTATTCATGAGAGACAGAGAGAGAGAGAGAGAGGCAGAGGGAGAAGCAGGCTCCCCGCCGAGCAGGGAGCCTGATGCGGGATTCGATCCCAGGACCCCGGGATCATGACCTGAGCCGAAGGCAGACGCTTAACCATCTGAGCCACCCAGGCGCCCTGCCTGGTTCTTTTTTAAGTGACATTCTGGAAAAGACAAAACTACAGTGATAGAGAACAGATCAGCAGTTGCCAGGAATGATGAGGTGGGAGAAGACAAGACTACAGAGGGAATGCACAACAAAGTTTTTAGGGCTGATGTAATTCCTCTGATTGTGGGGTTAAACAAATCTACAGGGGATAAAATTCATAGAACTGTACAAAAAGTCAATTTTACTGTATGATAATTTTAAAAGTAGAGAAAAAAGGCAAAAATGTGAAGCACATTTCACACCAGTTACAAGAAAAAAATCAAAAACCATGTCATAAATATCACATGCACAAAACACTAAAATTTAGCAATACCTACAGATGAGAATTTGTGGCTTAAGAATTTAAAATTTCCATACTTATTTTTAGATATAAATACCCTTCTGTTCAGAATTGTGACAGAAGTTTAGAGGAAAGATCCTTCCTAAACACATGAAATTTGTGGAATTTAACATTCCAACATCTTTGCATCTTAGCAGAGACACCTCATTGCCTATGTTATTATGGCAAAAGATAATGAAATATCTAAGGGATGAAAGGAATGTGCCAATCCTCTTTCCCTCGTGGAATTCCCAAAGTCAATGTAGCTGGCACCTGGTATAATGACTTCAATGCTAGCTCAGAGCTGACATTCCTAGGAAGGGACTCACAAATAAACCTAGATCATGCCTAAAGATCTACAATACAATCCTCTGTAATCCAAGCAGTCAGCTGTTTGAGACTATGGAAGTATGTAACAACTGCTTTTACACACACACACACACACACACACACACACACACACACACACACGCTTTTCTGTGCATGGAATGTTTATGAATGTGTCTGTATACCCAGAAAGAAACAAAATAACTCAACCCACAGGAAATACTGAAATGCCTAACTCTGAATAATACATTGGTGATTACTGAAATATTTATTGAACATCCACTTTGAACCAAGCACTATTAACAAGCACCAGAAATATATCAGTAAAGTGGAAAGATGAAATCTGGCTCTCACATATCACCTCTAGTTTAAAGACAAGTCTTCTATATCAACCATCTGAAGCAGGTAAAGTGAATGAGGATGAAGACATTCCAAGTAAAGTGTGATTAATGATAATAAGCTGCATAGTATATTCTATAAACTGGGGAAAGAAAAAAAAAAAAAGAGTGTGGCCCAAGGTTTTTTTTGGTGGGTGGAGGGGGTGTGTGCATGAAATGAAGTGCCAAGAAAATTAAAGCAGGAGATGGGGTGCCTGGGGGGCTCGGTCGTTAAGCGTCTGTCTTTGGCTCAGGTCATGATCGAGCTCAGGTCCTGGGATCGAGCCCCGCTCAGGTTCCTTGCTCGGCAAGGAGCCTGCTTCTCCCTCTCCCATTCCCCCTACTTGTGTTCCCTCTCTAGCTGTCTCTCTCTGTGTCAAATAAATAAAATCAAAAAGAAAAAAGAAAAGAAAAGAAGAAAGAAAGAAAGAAAAAATTAAAGTAGGAGAGGTAAGCAAGGACCAGATCTTGGAGAATCTTGACTGCCACACCAAGAAGTTCAGATTTATTTTGTTGGCAATTAGAAGCCATTAAAGAACAGTAACAATTTCAAGAGTTTTTCTTTCAGACAAACAGGTGCTTTGAATTTTCTGGATTATGGAGGAAAGGAAAAATAGTTAAACCAAGGAAATAAAAAACACACAATACACACTAGGTCAGAGATAATAGTGTTTCTCTACTTCAATAAAATAATATATTCACTTATTAATTCTTTTCCCAAGGAATTCAACAAAGAACATCCTAAACATACATTGTTAACATTCACTGTTTCATAAAACTAAAGACTGATGAGATGTAGTGAAAAGGAGGGGCACATGCACCCCTATGTCCATAGCAGCAATGTCCACAATAGCCAAACTGTGGAAGGAGACGAGATGCCCTTCAGCAGATGAATGGATACAGAAGATGTGGTCCATATATACAATGGAATATTACTCAGCCATCAGAAAGGATGAATACCCACCATATGCATCGACATGGATGGAACTGGAGATTATGCTAAGTGAAATAAATCAAGTTGAGAAAGACAATTATCATATGGTTTCACTCATATATGGAACGTAAGGAATAGTGTAGAGGACCACAGGGAAGGGAGGGAGAACTGAATGGGAAGAAATGAGACAGGGAGACAAACCATGAGAAATTCTGGACTCCGGGAACCAAACTGAGGGTTACAGGAGGGAGGGGGGTGGGGGGATGGGGTAACTGGGGAATGGGTATTAAGGAGGACACATGTTGTGATGAGCACTGGGTGTTGTTCACAACTAATGAATCGTTGAACACTACATCAAAAACTAATGATGTATTATATGTTGGCTAACTGAACATAATAAAAAAAAATTAAAGACTGATGACATATATTAATTGAAAAATTGCCCTTGTTCTAACATTCAAATCATATATAAGTGAGAAAATGTGACTAAAGTACTCCTTGGCTGAAAATAGTTCAAATTAATTCTCTGTGGCTTAACACCATCTCTTCCTAGCCCTAATTCCACTCCCTTAGTTTAGGCCATCTTCATTCCTCACCTAACTTCCTGCAATGGTCTAATAACTGGTCTCTCAGACTCTGGTCTTCTCTTAACAACATTCTAATGTGCATAAACAGCCAAGATGATTTTTTTTTCCTTGAGCACAAGAAAGTCTGATCACATCACTACTCTGTTTAAAACATTTCAATGACTTCCCTACTGCATTCAAGTTAAAGTCTAATCTCACTCACCTGGCATAAAAGGCTCTTTTGCAGTGACCGAGGCCTTACCCTCCTGCCCATTTTCTTTTTGATAAACACCTGGCCTCTCACCCTATGCTTTGGACATACTCAACTCTCTAGTTTCCCAAACTTTCTTATTTTGGCAAATACCATTCCCTCAGCCAAATATTTCCTGCCCATTGTCCCCACTGCCACTTTGCTTAGCTAACTCCTACTGCTTCAGATCTCAAACAGGTGTCTCATTCTAGTAAACAGTATCCACAAACACAAGAAAAACATTTCTTTATTTTTTTTTAAAGATTTTATTCATCTATTTGAGAGAGAGAATGAGATAGAGAGAGCACGAGAGGGAAGAGGGTCAGAGGGAGAAGCAGACTCCCCGCTGGGCAGGGAGCCCGACGTGGGACTCGATCCCGGGACTCCAGGATCATGACCCGAGCCGAAGGCAGTCGCCCAACGAACTGAGCCACCCAGGCGCCCCGAAAAAACATTTCTTTAAAAGATGCACAAAAGAAGTTTGATTATTGTTCCCAATTTTTCAGTCCCTCACTGTTATAGAATTATACATGCATATCTTTGGCCAAAAGACTTTGAAGTTCCTACCACTGGAATGGGCAAAGTGTATTTCCCTTCCCCAATGATGTTGGGCTTGGTCATGTGACCTCCGCGCAACAGTGAGGGCAGTATGCCAATTTTGAACTGGGGCTTTACCAGGCCTCATCTGTGTTTCTCACCCTTCTTGTGCTCCCGCTATCTCCAGGAGATGAGTCTCTAGTGAGACACGCAGAGCAGATCTGTGGGCGTGGCGCCAAATCTAGCTGAACCTAGGCAAGCTCAGCTGGGATCAACCAAATCTCAGCTGACCCGGAGACGCATGAGGAAAAAAAAGAAATGCTGTTTTAAGCTACTGAGATTCAGATTATTTATTACATAGCATTTTTGCAGCAATGGCTGATATAATGCATTTCCAATAAAATTTTACTTTTAATTATCAAAATATATTCTTATATTGTCTTGATTATGTACTAATAGGTTAAAATCCTAAATCAATCATAAAAATGCTAAGATATTGAAAAGAAAACTCTAACTTCAATTTATTTACCCATCTTAGGTGCAGAGAATTATGATACGATATTTGGGTAGTCAAAATACAATAGGATAAACTTCTATGAGGGAAGTGGAATAGAAATACAAATCCAAAGAAAAACAGGAATAACTTACAACTCTCAGCTATTAAAAAAGAGCCTGTTCGTGTACTTCGTAAAATGGATTATGGTAATGATGAGCCACTATAGTATTTAGATTCCTAGATACATTTTTTAAATGATGTCTTATTTTAGGGACGCCTGGGTGGCTCAGCCGTTAAGCGTCTGTCTTCGGCTCAGGTCATGATTCCAGAGTCCTGGGATCGAGCCCTGCATCAGGCTCCCTGCTCGGCGGGAAGCCTGCTTCTCCCTCTCCCACTCCCCCTGCTTGTGTTCCCTCTCTCACTGTGTCTCTCTCTGTCAAATAGTCAAATAAATAAAACCTTAAAAATAAATAAATAAAAATATCTTATTTTAAAATGTCATTATTTGTAACACACCAAAAATTACATAATTTGCATTTTTAAACATGATGAAAACTGTTTTTATTATCACCCAAAATATGTGCAAGAGAGCAGACAGCTACTTTTTCTCTTGGTGTACCATTCTATGAATGTCATGTTAAGCAATACCTGACTGTATAAGATACAGAACAATCATCCCCTGATGCTGTCCCTTCACAGTCACATCCTCTTCTCACCTAGATCTTTTAGAAGTTCTTTTAGGAAATATGTGAACAAAAAAGTTTGAAGAACACTGCTATATGACACTAACTAGCATGATTTACTAGCCCAGTTATGAAGGCTTCAAATTTTTAGCCAAATTCATTTACTAATATTAATAATGCCCAAAATATCCAATAAGCAATAGTAAAATCTACTCTATGGGCCAAATAATATATCCAAGTTAGTCAATCTTGAGTTAGTTAATATACTTACTGACTCATAGTCCACTGCAATCAAGACTTAAAGTTTCTCCACAATACTCATAGAGGATGATACAGACTATTTTCATATGGAAACTAGTCTTTTATTTTTAAATAGATCTGCTTGGTTATATTGGACAGTATTAAAAGACCTCCAAGTTAGAATTTTCTTACATTTCTGCTTGCCTTAATTTTACAGGAAGTTGAGTGGCGCCTGGGTGGCTCAGTCGGTTAAGCATTTGCCTTCCGCTCAGGTCATGATCTTGAGGTCCTGGGATCAAGCCCCGCATCAGGCTCCCTGCTCAGCAGAGAGCCTGCTTCTCTCCCTCCCTCTGCTGCTCCCCCTGCTTGTGCTCTCTTTGCGTCAAATAAATAAATCTTTAAAAAAAATTTTACAGAAAGTTGAGACTTAGATAAATATCACTTCTAAAGAGAAATTCCAAATGAAAACCAAAGTAGTATAATATAAACAAGAATAAACCTTTTGCACACAAAAGGGTTTCAACCAGTCTTTCTCAAAACACCAAGCATACTACCACTAGGAGAGCTATCAAAAGTCAAAGCCAAGCAGGAGCGCCTGCATGGCTCAGTCGGGTAAGCATCGGACTCTTGATTTCGGCTCAGATCAAGATCCCACAGTTGCGTCGTGAGGCTGAGCCCTGAGCCTTGGGCTCCCCTCTCAGCGTAGTCTGCTTGAAATTCTGTCTCTCCCTGCCCCTCCCTCTAGGTGCGCGCATGCACGCACACACTCTCAAAATAAATAAAATCTTTTAAAAAAAAAGTTAAAATCAAAGGACTTCAAACAATTATAAAAACTGTAAGCAGGTAAGGTCAAATATAGGACAAACCTAAAGTGGTTCTTGTTGAATTATTTAAGATTATTTTAATTCTAACTAACTCTCTCTCTCACACACATACACACACACACACACACTCACACTGGTAATAAAGATGGATTTAGTCATTAAGACCAAACATTAAAGGGGCGCCTTGGTGGCTCAGTCGTTAAGCGTCTGCCTTCAGCTCAGGTCATGATCCCGGGGTCCTGGGATCAAACCCCGCATCGGGCTCCCTGCTCAGCGGGAAGCCTGCTTCTCCCTCTCCCACTCCCCCCGCTTGTGTTCCCTCTCTTGCTGTGTCTCTCTCTGTCAAATAAATAAATAAAATTTTTTTAAATAAAAATTAAAAAAAGACCAAACATTAAAAATTACCTTGTTCTAAAAAACAAAAAAACACAGTATAAACCCCAATATTGTTGTACTTGAGAATAACAAAGAATTAAATGGAAAGTAGGGACTTAATAATCCGTATTAACACAAACAGTAATGCTCATTCAGTCAAAAAATTCTGAACTTACTTTGCTCAAGAGACTATAGTTCTGATATACTATGGTGACTGGCTCTATGTCTACTGACCATATTGATAATTTTATTTTTTTTTTAATTTTATTTATTTGAGAGAGAAAGAGAGAGCCCGCACAAGCAGGGGGAGCGGCAGGCAGAGAGAGAGGGAGAAGCAGGCTCCCCGCTGAGCAGGGAGCCCAACACGGGGCTTAATCCCAGGACCCTGGGACCATGACCTGAGCCAAAGGCAAATGCTTAACGACTGAGCCGCCCAGGCGCCCCAATTTTACTAACTTAATTATATACCACATTTTGGGGTGCCTGGGCAGCGCAGTCGTTAAGCATCTGCCTTCGGCTCAGGTCATGATCCCAGGGTCCTGGGATCGAGTCCCACATCGGGCTCCCTGCTCAGCAGGAAGCCTGCTTCTCCCTCTCCCACTCCCCCTGCTTGTGTTCCCTCTCTCACTGTCTCTCTGTCAAATAAATAAATAAAATCTTTAAAAAAAAATTATATACCACATTTTGGACCCCACTTACAATAGGGTTCTACGGTTACTTAGATACTGTGGGAGATGAAAGATATGGACACTACACTCAAGAAGTTTCATGTCTGAGAGATTTGGTTAGAATAAATTCATTTTACACTTATGAAATAAAGTACAACATGTATTAAATTATGAAACAGAAATACAATTCAAGGAGCTCCATGAAACTTCAAAGAATGGGTGTTCATGTTTTTATACGCCCAGAAAAGTCCTGCATAATTTATGTTCTCATTTCTAAAAAAAGAATAAAATCATCAAATCTAAGTACCATTGATCACAAATGTCCCTTATTGCTTGCTATGTTATTTCCCCAAGAAAAAAAATCCCAGCAGAAACCACAAATACTTTTCTCCTCACTAAAACTGATCACAGAGTTAGAACTCAAAAGAATTCATGACAAAGTGAAAAAACAAATTAATGTACCTCAAAATAAATACAGGTAATAATTTTCAAATGGCAGACTAGAATTAAAAGTTGGTGTATGCTACACTTCAAGATAAGGTTAACTCCTTAATTTATCCTAGAGAAGATGATAACGGAGGCCTTGACAGGTAGGTACCCTCCTTTCCTGACCTCTTTTCCTACCTTCCAAGGACTTTAACCCCTCGAGATACTCTTACTACACTGTATACACACATAGATGAATGCACATACAGACTGCCCCAAGTCAGTCTTTTTCTCTCTAAAGAGCTGAAGTTATTTTGTTTGTTTTTCCATTTAAGTAGGCTCCAATGCGGGCCTTGAACTCATGCCCTTGAGATCAAGACCTGAGCTGAGATCAAGATCAGATGCTCAACAGACTGAACCACTGAGGCGCTTCTATTTATCTTTGATTGAAGGCTAGTAATAGGAATAAGAGAGTGGATTCTACTACTTATTTTAATAAAGATCTAAAGGTATTTACTCCTCCAAGCAAGGTCTCCAGAACAATTGTGCTCTAGAGCCTTAGAATTCAAAGATAATCTATGAAATTTAAAGATAATTTGACAAGTAACATTTACATAGAATAATGGTACTGAATCTCTCCCACCCCACCCCCCCAACCCAACCTCCCCAGCCTCCCCACACTGCCAGCCACTATAGTAATATTTATATCTTAATAGGTTAGGCAGTTAGGGGCGCCTGGGTGGCTCAGTCGTTAAGCGTCTGTCTTTGGCTCAGGTCATGATCCCAGAGTCCTGGGATTGAGCCCCACATAGGGGCTCCCTGCTCCATGGGAAGCCTGCTTCTCCCTCTCCCACTCCCCCTGCTTGTGTTCCCTCTCTCGCTCTCTCTCAAATAAATATTTAAAAATCTTTAAAAAAAAAAATAGGTTAGGCAGTCAAAAATAAAAGAAATGTCCCCAAAGAAAGAATTTTAATCATTAACAAGTAGGCAGAGAGACACTGCTGGTGTTCCTTAAATCATGCCATAAAGCTTATTCTAGCCCTACTAGGAATATATGGGCTAGTTGTTTTAACAAGCAAATCTCCACTAAAGATACTAAATTAACAGGGTCAGACAAAGGTCCTCCCAGAATATTATGAGAAAACTTGTAGTATAAAATATGGATATAACATGCCCCATCTGGACATAAGAAGAAAAGTTTCAGTTTAAGAAAAATTTCCATATGCATTCTTCCAAAACCATTAAAGAAATATTTTGGAAGCATGTTCTAGGAAATGGCTGATAGAATGAACAAATTTTAAAGCTACAAAAAGCTTTAATGGCTTTTTAAAGATTTTTTATTCATTTTTGCAAGAGAGCACGAGTAGGGGGAGGGGCAGAGAGAGAAGCAGGCTCCCTGCTAAAGCAAGGACCCTGATGTGGGCTCTGCAGTCTTGATCCCAGGGTCCTGGGATCATGACCTGAGCCGAAGGCAGACACTTAACCGAATGAGCCACCCAGGCACCCCGCAGAAGGCTTTAATGGTTTTTTAGATCTAATAACCCCTTCCTTTGTGCAAAAGGAAAAATGAAGGCAGAGAACCTACAGAGATTTGAGATACATATTGATTCTATTAGATATATTAAATAATTATATCAATTATTAAATATATCACTGTGACAAATAGGTCTTATCTGGATAGTAACTCAAATAAACTGAAAAAGAATGACATTTGAACACTGAATATGGGACTATATAAAAGCAAAACAAGTGTTTTTTTAAAAGTATAAATTACAATGACACCCTGTCAAAAAAACCCTGAAGCATGATATTGTTATTTGCAAGAAAAAAATTTTCAAATATACTGGCAAACCAGCATTTTTTTTTACAGTTTCCCCTTATTACTGTGTTTGTGTTCATATCAAATTTTTTGTGAAGAAAAAAAATTCTCATTTTTTATATGCTGGACCTATGTAAAATGACCTAAAAGCATCTGCAGAGCCTCCCTCCTTCACCCCTATCAGGTTCTCTTCCTTTGTTTCCCTCTGACGTTCCGCCCCTCTCCCCTGCATGTTCTGGCAACATATGATGCCTCCTTCTCCTATGTCCTCACCTTAGATCAGGAATAAGAAGCTTAACCTAGGGCGCCTGGGTGGTTCACCTGCCTTCGGCTCAGGTCATGATCCCAGAGTCCTGGGATCAAGCCCTACATCGGGCTCCCTGCTCAGTGGGGAGTCTGCTTCTCCCTCTGCCTCTGCCCTCCCCCCTGCTCACGCTCTCTCTCATGCTCTCTCAAAAAAAGCTTAAAGAAAAAAAAAGAGGCTTACCCTACAGCTGTACTTACAGATGAAATGCAAAGCCTTTCTAGTTACTGTAGTTCCTCTTTGATATTGCCCACTGAAATTTCCACATCTATACGATGTACCCTTGAAAATTAGTCTGAAATACTTTCACATATATATATATACACACATATATATAGAATATTACTTCATTCAGTCCACAGTGTAGTCTTTAAACCTACAATTTCACACCCCTCAACTTTTCTACTGATTCTAAGCAAAAAAAGAGAAAGAAGGCTTATATAAAAAGATAAAAGAGAGGGGCGCCTGGGTGGCTCAGTCGTTAAGCGTCTGCCTTCAGCTCAGGTCATGATCCCAGGGTCCTAGCATCGAGCCCCGCATCGGGCTCCCTACTCTGGGGGAAGCCTGCTTCTCCCTCTCCCACTCCCCCTGCTTGTGTTCCCTCTCTTGCTGTGTCTCTCTCTGTCAGATAAATAAATAAAATCTTAAAATATATATATGTAAAAGAGAGACTATCCCCTGTCATCCTCTTAGTGTCTTTACCTTTTGTTACTCCCTGTGAAATTTCTTGAAGCACTTTTTATCTCAGGAAGAGGAGAAAAGATAGGAGATGGACTGTTTTGTTTTGTTTTTGTTTTTGGCACAGATTGGCAAAGTAGAAAACTCACATGGCCAGAGCAGCAAGAAAGCTAGGGATGCCAAAGCCAGAGACAGAAAATAAAGAAGGACGGGATGTTAGTCCAGGCTGAAAACTGTTCAGCTAACTCCTTTACCCTATTCCCTGGACCAGTGAATTGGCCTTCTGTCCCCTGTCCAACTCAGAAAAGAAAAGCCATCACCAGTCCCTTGGAACTGAGAGAGACCAGACTTCTCCTAAGACTGTTTCACAATAGTAGAAGCTTAATAAATATTTGGTGACATATTTAGAATATTAGAACAGACAAGTGTGAAGCTACCTAAAAGAAAGAAATTAGCTATTTGAAGAGTGGGGTAAGAAGGGGAGGAACTACTCTCCTTAAATGGATGTCCTTAAGGAATAAACATCTAGCTCTTAATTTTAGTCTCCTAGCAGACAGATATCCTAGGAAGTTTTACTACTGTCTGGCATGCCACTGTCTTGTAAGTCCAATAAACGGGAATGTGAGCTCATGCCCTAGGCAGTAACACATAAATGCTGATGAAAGGGAATGATGAAGCAAATTAATACAGATCACAGGCTAGACAAATTCCTATCACAGTCTCTACAATCAAAAGAAGTTTAACAAATTAATCAAAATCAATTATCACTCCTTTAAAATTATATGCATAAAAGAATTTTTAAAGTTCTAAGAGTATTCCACTTGGCAGATAAAGGAAAGTATCTGGGAGAGTCAAATGCTATTCAATAAAACAAAAGTAATAAGGCTGTTATTAACAGCAGCTGGTTTTAATTTTTTAGTGTTGTTACATTTTCTTCTCCTAAGAAAAATACAAGCAGGTGAGCATTTTTTTTTTTTAGAATTAAAACGGATTTTGAGGATTCAAGCTTAGCAGTCAGTATGCCAACAGAAAAAAATAAGCTAATTTCATACCCTAGCCCAAGGGAAAAGATGGACTAGTAAGGAGGCTTCTGTTCAAGAAGAAAAGGATTAAAAACAGGTAAGGAGTAAAAACTAATCAAACAAACAAAAACATTGTAAGGCGACTGAGCCCTGGTTGCAAGCTGGGCTGCTACACTAAGCATCTTGATTATTCCAAAGATGCCCTGAGATCCAACCCAACCCTTCTGGCTTCTGCCAGAGAAGCACAGTTAACAGCCAAGTCAAGTTCCAAGAATAGTCATGACATACCATCCCCTTCTAACTACAGTTATCCTCTGGGAGACTGTCGGTCTTGGGAAGTAGACTGTCCTGGGACTAAAGGCACAATTCACTGAAACCCAAATAAACAGAATAAGAAACCTTAAATCTAATAGCAATTAATTCATTTAATAGCAATTACTTCATGTAATTTATTGGGGGTGGCGAGAATAAGCTAAAACTATTACCTCTTGGGGTGCCTGGGTGGCTCAGTCGTTAAGTGTCTGCCTCTGGCTCAGGTCATGATCCCAGGGTCCTGGGATCGAGCCGCGCATTGGGCTCCCTGTTTGGCGGGAAGCCTGCTTCTCCCTCTCCCACCTCCCCTGCTTGTGTTCCCTCTCTCGCTGTGTCTCTCTGTCAAAAAATAAAATCTTAAAAAAAAAAAAAAACTATTACCTCTTTCACAAACCTTATTTTCAGGGGTTATCTGGAAAACATAAGTACTAAAATCAACTTTTAAAATACTTAAGTATACAAGGTGGCCCTTTCGCTTAAATGTTGGGGTAGACTGTCATATATTAACAGGTTACATAACCAGTTTAAAAGGGGCTTTTAGAGAAGAAGGACTACTCATAGTGTTCTCCCAGTTCAGGCATCATAGGCAAGGGAAAATTTTCTACTGAAAGTTCTTTTCTGGGGCGCCTGGGTGGCTCAGTGGTTTAGCGTCTGCCTTCGGCTCAGGTCATGGTCCCAGGGTGCTGGGATGGAGCCGCGCATTGGGCTCCCTATTTGGCGGGAAGCCTGCTTCTCCCTCTCCCACTCCCCCTGCTTGTGTTCCCTCTCTCGCTGTGTCCCTGTCAAATAAGTAAATCTTTAAAGAAAAAAAAAAAGTTCTTTTCTGTAACCCATTAGGACCTACTGGGGCATCGTGGCCTTCTAATAGAATGCCTATAACACAAGATCCTAGACTTCTGGTCTCCCTGCTCATTGTACCTATAATATATTCTGGTATGTAATTCAGGTGCTATGAAAATATACTTACTTATATGTCATCATCATATAATTACACAGAATGGAATACAGTTTTGGCAATGAAAGGTTCAAGTTCCAACATGCCAAAATTCTACTGAAAGCAACAACTGTATTATCAAGCTTATACTGACTTAAGTTCTTGCTCATATGTCAACTAAATATACTTCTATTTCAAAATTTCCATTTTTTATTATGAGAACTACTCTTCTTTCAGGTTTTAAATTTGCAGTTACCCCTGATTCCATTTTGCCTTTATTTCAAGTTTTCATTAAGCATCTAGAGATATCTTTATGCAAATGGTGCTACACTCTTAAAAATCTTATAGGGGCACCTGGGTGGCTCAGCTGGTTAAGTGACTGCCTTCAGCTCAGGTCATGATCCCAGGGTCCTGGGATCGAGCCCCGCGTTGGGCTCCCTGCTCGGCTGGAAGCCTGCTTCTCCCTCTCCCACTCCCCCTGCTTGTGTTCCCTCTCATGCTGTCTGTCTCTCTGTCAATTAAATAAACAAACAAAATCTTAAAAAAAAACTTATAATTAAATATTTTATACTATTCTAATTATGTAACATCTCTAATATATGTATTTACACATATAAATTATATAGCACAATTACATATAAATTATATATAAACACATGTTTATATATATCACTAATGTAGAATAGTGGATAGCAAAACTTTTTGTGACATAAATTGGGCAAGTAATAAATTTTCACCCTAGTTATGGTGTTTATAACCATAGAGTGCAAATTAATAAAAGTTTATGATATTTCAATGTAGATGTACCTAAAAAAGTCTTCAATAAACTAACATTTGTAAATTGGCTCGTACATACGAAATAAAAATTTAAAAGTAGGGGCACCTGGGTGCCTCAGTCGTTCAGCATCTGCCTTCGGCTCAGGTCATGATCCCAGGGTCCTGGGATCAAGCCCTGTATCGGGCTCCCTGCTCTGCGGGAAGCCTGCTTCTCCCTCTCCGACCCCATCCCCCCGCTTGTGTTCCCTCTCTCACTGCGTCTCTCTCTGTCAAATAAATAAATAAAATTTTTTTAAAAAATAAAATTTAAAAGTATTTGGAGATTTGAATACACTCACCAGGCATTTAAAGGTTCTGCCTCCCACTATACAAATTGCTTGTTAAAAAAAGAGAAAAGGACTAAAGAACTGCAAATCATGGCAATTCTTTGTAGTATCACAGAATTGTAGAGATAGGAGACACTTTTTTGATTATCTAATTCAAGCTCCAATTTTAACAATGAGATAACAGAAATACAAAGATAGGTTAAGAGACACATCCAAGGTATACATAACTAGTTAAGATGCTGTAGGTAGAACTCCCTCTTAAGAGTCCCAGGACAGGGTGCCTGGGTGGCTCAGATGGTTAAGCGTCTGCCTTCAGCTCAGGTCATGATCCCAGGGTCCTAGGATCGAGTCCCGCATTGGGCTCCCTGCTCAGCAGGGAACCTGCTTCTCCCTCTGCCTCTCTCTCTCTTATGAATAAATAAATAAAATCTTAAAAAAAAAAAAAGAGTCCCAGAACATTGCAGGTAGGTATGTAAAATGGTACAGTCCTTGTGGAAAACAGTTTGGTGGTTTCTCAAAAAACTAAACACAGAATTATCAAATGATCCAACAATTCCTCTCCCAGGTATATACTTAAAAGAACCCAGAACAGGGATTTAAACAGAAGCTTACATGCTAATGTTCACTGCAGCACTATTCCCAACGGTCAAAAAGTGGAAACAACCAAAGTATCCACCAAGAAATGAATAAACAAACTTCTGTAGATACATAAAATAGAATATTATTCAGTCATAAAAAGGAATGAAGTTCTGGGGCACCTGACTGGCTCAGTCAGAAGAGCCATGTGATGCTTGATCTCAGGGTTTTGAGCTGGAGCCCCACAATAGGTACAGAGAGTACTTAAAATAAAACTTTAGGGATGCCTGGGTGGCTCAGTTGGTTATGCATCTGTCTTTGGCTCAGGTCAAGATCCTGGGGTCCTGGGATTGAGCCCGGTGTCAGGCTCCCTGCTCAGCGGGGAGTCTGCTTGTCCCTACTCTCTTGCTCGCTCTCTCTCTCTCTCTGTCAAATAAATAAAACCTTAAAAAATAAAATTTTAAATAAAAAAAAAAAGATCAAAGTTCTGGTACACACTATAACAGTGAACCCTGAAAACTGTGCCAGTGAAATAAACTAAACACATTTATGTGAAATATCTAGAATAGGCAAATTCTTAGACACAGAAAGTAGACTGGAGGTTCCCAGGGACTACAAGGAGAGAGGAATGGGAGACATTTTGTTTGGGTTGTTTGAAAAGGTTTGCAAATAGATAGTGGCGATGGTTGCATTACATTGTGAATGTATTTAATGCCACTGAATTGCATACTTAAAAATGATTAAAATGATGAATTTTATGTTATATATATTTTTAAAACAATAAAAAATGTTTTAAAAGAGTATATCCCATAAAAGCTTACCTGCTGTAGGCAAGTAGCTCTGGCATAGAAAAGTGGGCCTACACCAGGGAAAAAAGTTATTAGAAATGTCTTCAGGGGCGCCTGGGTGGCTCAATCGTTAAGCATCTGCCTTCGGCTCAGGTCATGATTCCAGGTCCTGGGATTGAGCCCTGCATCGGGCTCCCTGCTCGGCAGGAAGCTTGCTTCTCCCTCTCCCACTCCCACTGCTTGTATTCCCTCTCTCGCTGTGTCTCTCTCTGTCAAATAAATAAATAAAATCTTTAAAAAAAAAAAAAAAAGAAATGTCTTCAATACCATATGCTAATTTTAATTTTAAAAAATTATTTAAATAAATTTGGGATTTCACACAATTGCTGTTTATATAATAAATCTCTATTGTACTTAGCTTCCTGCCAAAAAAATCCAAGACATATTCAGTATGCCTACAGTTTCCTTGACTATTATTTCACACTAAAATTAGGAACAGAGAGAGTAAAACTTATGGTAAAATGATTAAGATTCTGGACTCTAAAAAGGAAGAACATCTAAAAGAAAGCCTTCTCATATAAACAAATAATGAGTCACCTGTTAAGTCGTTAATTCTAAGGAATACACAAATGACACAACTTTTGATGTCAAGAGTAAGAAAGAAAAGGGGCACGTGGGTGGCTCAGTTGGTTAAGTGCCCAACTCTTGGTTTCAGTTCAGGTCATGATCTCAGGGTCATGAGATCGAGCCCTACCTCAGGCTCTGTGCTCAGTGCAGAGTCTGCTTAAGATTCTCTCTCCCTCTCCCACTCCGCCCCCCCGACTTGCACGCTTTCTCTGTCTCTCTCTAATAAATCTTTAAAATAGAGTGTAAGAAAGAAAAGCAATAGTGGTAAAAGAGAGTGGAAATTAGGAAACAGAAATGCATTAACAGTACTTACATCTTAAGTAGGAACAATTTAACAAGTCACCAATTTAAAATGCGCAAACATGGGGCGCATGGGTGGCTCAGTCATTAAGTGTCTGCCTTTGGCTCAGGTCATGATCCCAGGGTCCTGGGATCCAGCCCCGTGTCAGGCTCCCTGCTCAGCGGGAAGCCTGCTTCTCCCTCTCCCACTCCCCCTGCTTGTGTTCCCTCTCTCGCTGTGTCTCTCTCTGTCAAAAAATAAATAAAATCTTTAAAAAAATAAAATAAAATAAAAATAAAATGCGCAAACTCACTTCATCAAAATAAAAAGCTTTTGCAGGGCAAAGGAAACAGTCAACAAAACCAAAGACAACCAACAGAACGGGAGAAGATATTTGCAAATGACATCAGATAAAGGGCTAGTAACTAAAATCTATAAAGAACTTATCAAACTCAACACCCAAAGAACAAATAATCCAATCCAGAAATGGGCAGAAGATGAGAACAGACATTTCTGCAAAGAAGACATCCAAATGGCCAACAGACACATGAAAAAGTGCTCAACGTCACTCGGCATCAGGGAAATCCAAATCAAAACCTCAACAAGATACCACCTCACACCAGCCAGAATGGCTAAAATTAACAAGTCAGGAAATGACAGATGTTGGCGAGGATGCGGAGAAAGGGGAACCCTCCTACACTGTTAGTGGGAATGCAAGCTGGTGCAGCCACTCTGGAAAACAGTATGGACGTTCCTCAAGATGTTTAAAATAGAGCTACCCTAAGACTCAGCAATTGCACTACTGGGTATTTACCCCAAAGATACATATGTAGTGATCCGAAGGGGCACCTGCACCCCAATGTTTATAGCAGCAATGTCCACAATAGCCAAACTATGAAAAAAGCCCAGATGTCCATTGACAGATGAATGGATAAAGATGATGTGGTATGTGTGTGTGTGTGTGTGTGTGTGTGTATACACACACACACACACACACACACAATGGAGTATTATGCAGCCACCAAAAAAAAAATGAAATACTGCCATTTGCAACGACATGGATAGAATTAGAGGGTATTATGCTAAGCGAAGTAAGTCAATCAGAGAAAGACAATTATCATATGATCTCACTGATATACAGAATTTAAGAAACAAGGCAGAGGAGCATAGGGGAAGAGAGGAAAAAATAAAACAAGACAAAACCAGGCAGGGAGACAAATCGTGAGAGACTCTTAATCTTAGGAAACAAACTGAGGGTTGCTGCAGGGGTGGCTGGGTGATGGACATTGGGAGGGTATGTGTTGTGGTGAGTGCTGTATGTTGTGTAAGACTGATCAATCACAGACCTGTACCCCTGAAACAAATAATACATGTTAACAAAAAAAGATGAAAAAATATAACAAAAAAGTAAAATATGCAAACCCAAATGTACTGATCTAGAAGGGTAAAGCTTATATAATCTTGTCCAGCTTCTTAAAGTGCTCAGATAATTCTTCTACAGGAAATGAAGTGTGAAATTCTAATTTTCCTACCCAACATCCCAATCCCACAATAAGCAAGACTGTACTAATTATGATGTATGATACATACTCATTAAAATATTTATTATTTCACAAGTTAAGTGTCCATGTAATTTTCACTTAGGAAAGCAAAGAAATGAAATAAAAAGGGCAGGAATACTGACTATATAACATTACATAATGTAAACATCAGGAAACAAGAGCAACAGCTAACTTAAAGGCTTTTAATAATAGAAGATGCCTATGAAGAAGAGGCCAAGAGCTATGGGGTACTAAGGTAAGTAACACATGGTCCCTGGCCCTCAAGCATCTCATATACTAATAAGAGAAACAAAGAAGTCAATCAGCAATCATACAGAGATGTGGCCTGAATGTTCTGATATCATAGAGCAAGAGTGCTTACTAGTATAGACAAAAGCAGAGAAGGCCTCTTGATACAGGATTCTTGGTGTAAGTCTTAAAGAGTTAGCCATGGAATAAAAGTTAGCATGTAAAAAAGTACAACTTCAAGATACAGAGACAGATAGACAGGGCTAAAGAGGGAGAGAGAGACAGATATTCATTCTCTCCAGAAATATTTCTGGACCATCTATGTGCCAGGCACAGACCATACTGAGGGAACTGCATGTATTATAGTATGGCTGGAACCTAGAGAGCATGTATGAGACAATGCAGGTACCAGATCATGAAAGCCTTGGATGATGCTCTGCTAAGTAGTTTAGACGTCATCCTTAGGATGGTAAGAAATGAAAGCTCTTAAGGAAGTAACAAGATCAGAGCTGTATCACTCAGACTCAGGTTTTCTTATACATTCTCTCCAAGGAGCTGGCACGAAGGCTCCAGAGCAAAGGAAGAAAGGAGCAGAAACAAGCCCCATTTCACAGATATTGTAGGAGGGAGCATCAGCTGCCAAGGTTTATCACTTCTCTACCCTCCTGTGCTGTCATGAGACTCCATTCTAGTGAGGTAAAAGGTTTTAGTACCAGTAGAAGGAAGGAGATAGAAGAGTGGTAACAGATAGGAAAGGGGAGTTCCTCTGGCCAAAGTGCCTTTAAGGATCATCCACAGGAAACTACGCCTATTTTAAATAGAGTATTATAGGAACAAAATATATATAATCTAAAGTATACTAAAACATTATCTGAGAAGATGATGAGTTTGATGTTATGTGTATTTTACTATAATTAAAACAACTTTTAAAAAAAGAAAAAATCTGAAATTTAGGCATCCTATTTTTATACTCTGGCAAACATTAAAAATGGTAAATATAAGTTCATATTATATTTAATTACAATTCCTTCATTCTTCCTTCCCATTTAAAGAACTCTTCAAAGTCTACCCCCAAACACAAAGCTAAATGATTAAAGAACACAAAGAAAAAGCATAATTGGGCGCCTGGGTGGCTCAGATGGTTAAGCGGCTGCCTTTGGCTGTCATGATCCCCAGGTCCTGGGATTGAGTCCCGCATTGGGCTCCCTACTCAGCAGGGAGCCTGCTTCTCCCTCTGCCTCTCTCTCTCTCTCTCTCATGAATACATAAATAAAATCTTAAAAAAAGAAAAAAGAAAAGGCATAATTACAATCTTACTGGGGGAGAAAAGACAATCATATCCCAAACGGATGTTATCCAATAGCCAACTATCCTTTCCAAGAGACTGGCAATGATGCAAATTGCCACCATAAAGAATGCACATGGATTTGGGCAGACGCATTTGACAGCACAGCTGTCTGTCCAGGCATGCTGCTGAAAGAATAGTACATTCCTATTTGTCCTGCCCCCCACCCACCTTAAGTCTCCTTACAAAAAGGAGTTTAAACAAAACTGTCATATTTAAGCCTTCAATGTATGGGGGGGTGTGTTTTCAGTAAGATCAGTTAGATAATAACAGAAGCAATGAACCAACATCACCCTTAGCCCAAAGTTACTCTGAAGATTTCTGAACAAAATAATTCTGTTCATGTACATTTATTAAAAGTCCTGATTTGAGGTTGCCCTACAGTTTCAAAGGGAAGGTACTAAGGCACTAACTTTCAGAAAATTGATACAGTATGGTAGAGGAGTGTATACTGAGAATCAGAGTAATAGACTATGAGTCCTACCTAGGTTTGTGACCTTGGGGCAACTGTCCAACGTCTCTGAGCTTCAGTTTTTTCATCTATAAAACATGAATAATGATGCTTACGGTATTTACATCAGAGAGTTGCTTGAAGATCAAAGAACTAAATGTAACCCTACCTTAGCCACACACTACAATGCACCCTTCTCAACAATTTCAATTTCATGCAACCACTTTTGAATACATCTTCTATCCTACTAGCTCATTCCTTCTCGTACATGAATTCCTGCCATCATTTGATCCCAGCAGAACTTCAAATCTACTGACCCAACTATCTTTTCACTCTCCCTCCCCCCGGAAGTACTCTCTTCTCTCCTTACCCCAATTCCATGATGCATCATTATGATCATTCGCTCCTCTCTCACTTGGGACATACTCACTTTGCAAAACCACAATGCTGCTTAAATTCAATTCTCTGTCTGTTCTCCTACTACTAAAGGAGCAAAAAAGCACACAACCAAGCTGACTGGCCTCACTTAATTCATGACCTTTAACCTCAACTGAGCCCCGAGTTCTGCCTAGTAATCATAATTTATTTCCCTAGCCCATTCATTCTCCCACTTTTCTAAACACTTACATGCTCTCTCCTCTCTTCTCAAACTTCTAGTATCCTCTTCCATGCCCTTTCTCACTCTCAGCTGATGACTTGCTTAGAAAATTAAAGCAGTCAGAAGAGGATTTCCAGGAATTATCATTGCGTCCACCCACAGTATCAGCATCTATCTGCATCCATATGCTCTGCCTTCCTTCTTGTTATGATAAATGAACTACTATCTATTCTTTTCTCTATCTAACCCCCCCTCCTGTACCAGTTCCAATCCCTACCACAAGCTCAGCAATTCTCCTCTTATCATCAGCTTCTTTCCTTCCCTTCTCCCACTCTCTACATCACTTCCATGAGCAGACGAAATATGTATGAAAATGCTCTAACTCCTATCACAAAAACTGTATGAACAGTGGAACTAAAAAGAGACAATGCAAAATGAAAACAGGCCTCTGGATCCCCACATCTCTGAGCAGGAAACAGGCTAAAAAAAAATAACTCCATTGCAAACACAGGCTTCCTCTATGGAAGACTCAAGAGGACTGAACAAAGGTAGCTAGGAAGGGCTACATAACTTTTACAAGGTCATACAACTAAATAAGCGGTAGAATTGGGATATGAACTCAGAAAGCCTACATTTCCCTCCCCCCAGGCTTTAACTCACTTTATTTTTCTTATATAAAACTATGTGGTGGCCACAACTGGAGACTCTGGTGTGGGTCTTTACAAGATAGTCAATAAATCACTGATAAGGAAACTTGGTGAACACAGTCTCTTTCCAGAGGTCAGGGGAAGGGGGGGGGGGGGGGGTGAGACAGCTATAGGTCTTGAAAATGGCATCCAAAGTGGCCTTGGCAAAGTTGCCCAGGGTGACAGTGCAGCCCCTGGCCAAGGTGTAGCAGTTTCCACACCGGCCATCATCAGGAACTTCTTGGGCACAGGAGGTAGAGATGAGACGCACCAGCACAGAGCCACAGAGGCTGGTCACCTTATGAGGGACAGTGTGGGCCTTGCTGATCTTGTTCCCCTAGTAGTTTCACAGCACAGGGACAATGGAGAGCTTGGCCAGGATGATGGCTCCATGGATGGCAGTGGCTACCTCCTTGGAGCACTTAACACCCAGACTGGCGTGTCCACTGTACTCTCCGATGGCAACAAATGCCTAGAACCTGGTCCGCAGGGCAGCATGGGTCTGCTTTCGCACAGGCATCATCCTCAAAATCTCATCCTTGAAGGACGCGCCCAGGGAAGATTCCCGATGGGCTGGAAGAAGAGATCTCCAGGGACTTGATTTTCATGTCCTTGACCAGGTGGCCCAGACTGGTGACCAGGATCCACTCCTTGACCTCAGCTTGGCCTCGGCTCCCCCCACCACCCACAGTCAAGACTCCACCCTGGATGCCGCTACCTCGGCTTCCCACTGCAGCCCCCCACACCCACCCCGGGTCTCTGGGCCCCCCCACAGCACCAGCATCATCTGCAGTTTGCTGCTTTCTAGGAGAAGAAAAAGTCTACATTCTTAACACACATTATCTCATTAAACCTTTACAATGCTGTGACATAAGTGATAGTATTATTCCCATTTTACAAATGGGGGAACTGACTCAGGTAGATTCAAGGATTTAATACACATCCACAAAAAAAAAAATGTATTTGTTTAACAACTACACTATATTCAGAATTGAGGTAAAACTTAAAAAACAAAAAGATACACAGGATATATATTACATTTACAGTCCTCTTAAGTATGCTTTTACAAGAAAATTTACTGCATCAAAATTTATTGATTCTCAACAGCTTCATTACCTCAAAGCTCTGGAAACTAAATATTTTATTGGGAATTAATAAAATTTGTTTCTATAAATCTGTAAAACTCTGGCTTGCTAAATAATCATGTCAACAAGATTTTAAGGATAAAGTTACTTAAAATTTAAAAGTTAGTTGTAAAGACACTTTCTCCATTTAAACTATTAAGCAAATTAAAATGGTACCAAAAACATCCTTAGCTGTATGTTAAAATCAAGTATCCCAAAGATTTTTACCAGCAAAACCATAATGATCTACTTACAGTTATTTGTACCTCAAAAAAAAAAAAATAGCAATGATTACCTGAAAATATTCCATAAATCAGATATCCTATAAAGCCAAACTGGTCCTTTTTACTAAAATTAGTAAAGTCCAGGGACGCCTGGGTGGCTCAGTTGGTTAAGCTTCTGCCTTCTGCTCAGGTCCTGATCCCAGGGTCCTGGGATTGAGCCACGCATCATGCAACATCATGCATCATCAGGCTCCTTGCTCAGCGGGGAGCCTGCTTCTCCCTCTGCCCTTCCCCCTATCCATGTGCACTCATGCTCTTTCTTTCTCAAAGAAATAAAATCTTTAAAAAATAAAAATCAGTAAGGTTCTAGAAGCTTCTAACAGAGAAATTTCCACTTATACTTTGCACACTTAGCTCTTCTAAATAAATTTAACTATGCAAAATACTAATTCAGATCAAAATATATAAGGAAGCAATAAACAATCCTAAAGCTGGCAATTAAGACTGAAAGTTTAGATAATGTATTCTACAAATCACAGGTCAACTTTCGCTTGGAGGAGGATAATCACGAGACTGTTACCTTCTTAGCAATTTAACAACAAAATTCCTTTGTTAATATACAACTGAAATAGAAAACTGTAACTCAATACAAACATAAGGCAAAACATTGTGGAAGAGCACTGAACTGGAAGTCAGAAGACCTAAATTCTAATCTTTCCTCCATCATAACTGGATATGAAAATTTACCACTGTGTGTCTACTTCTCCAACCTGTAAAACTAAGGGGCAGGGGAAGAGATCACTCTAAGGTTATTTTCAGCTCAAAAATCTTATGATTCCATGAACCAAACTGAGGTATATATTTTGTTTTCATATTTTAGGAACTCTAGACAAGCAGAGCAAATTAAAAGAAGTCAAGAGTAATATTATCAATGCCCTTCCAGGATATAACTACAATTATGTAGTTATGCATAAGATGTACAAGATAACTTTAGTATCATTCTCAGAGTTCTTTTCATATGTTAAGTCATTTTAACACACTCTCTAAACTTGAATGGATCCAGCAATTCCTTATTTAAAAGTTTCCCTAAACTCTCAATATGCTAGGCTTTCCCTTTAACTTTCATT
This sequence comes from Callorhinus ursinus, assembly GCF_003265705.2. Taxonomy (NCBI): domain Eukaryota; kingdom Metazoa; phylum Chordata; class Mammalia; order Carnivora; family Otariidae; genus Callorhinus; species Callorhinus ursinus. Next base: position 36,932,483 of record NW_027397075.1, read on the forward strand.
TACTATTCCTCTTCTCCTTCCAACACTATTATATTTAAATATGCTTCACAGTGACCATTTTACTTATCTACTTCCTATACCTTTACCATGCCTGGTTTTTATGCCTCCCTTATCCATGATTTCTTTTTTCTTTTTAAGACAGAGTGCGCATGTACACCTGCAAGGGGATGAAGGAGGGGCAAGGGAGAGGGTGAGAGCAAATCCCAAGCAGGCTCCACACCAAGGAGGTAGGGCTCAATGTCAGGACCCTGAGATCATGACCAGAGCTGAGATCATGACCTGAGCCATGACACGAACCAAGATCCGAGATAAGAGTCAACTGAGCCACCCAGACGCCCCCATTTCTTATTCAAAGTGCCTCTATTTAAAAAAAAAAAAAAAAAAAAGTGCCTCTGTTGACCCAGTTAGCTATTAAGAGTTCTGAGATCCTCAAATTTCAGATTTATATCCTATGATGCAACTCCTTTCCACACTATCAGACATAGCACGTTTGCTAGCAAATTCAGACATATTATTCAGTCATTCAAAAGTTTAAATTTTACATGTTGACATTTTTATATTCCATTTGTTTTCATCACTAGCAACCTGCTTGCTTAAAGTCTAAGAATTCTGACTTTTAAATATTTTTTAGCATATTGATACATGCTGGATAAACCAAAGCAGTTTCAAATTTGAAATGTCACCTAGTAAAAGTAGAGGAAAAAATAGCACCCAATATTTAATTTGTCAAAACTCTGCCACTCAGCCTTTTTTGGAAGGCTTAAGGAAAAAAAAATTATTGCATGCTATAACTATAAAAGGTATTGAAGATTCTTTTGGGAATCTTACCACATTTCTTCAAGATCCAAGTGATATGTAGGGGATCTATACAAATTTAAATGACTACAGAGTTTAAATATAATTCCTAAAGTTACCATTTAAAAATGTAAATACTTATTACAAATTCACTTTTACTTCATACCCCTTTCTTCAATGGTAGAAGTCAAATCCCAGAGAGAAATGACACCTAACTAGATTTAATAAAACCCACTGTATCTAGTACAGTGCTACATATTCTATGGCTATTTTAGACTCATGTGTCTCTCTGCTTTCATCCTCGTCCCCAAGAGTTTATTCTCCACAAAGCAGTCAGACTGAATCTTTTAAATATAATCCCATGGCCCAGGATTTCCATCCTAATCAGAATAAAGTTCTAATTCCTTATGATGGTATGCAAGCCTTCTATAAACTGGCCCTCAGCAGTCTCCCTCATCCCACATGAAACTTTTACCTTTTTTCTCCTTCTACAGATTATCTCCCAGCATTCTCCCACCAGGTCAGTCCTCTCTAGCCAGTCCTCCTCTACGACTCCAGGATACCTCTGCCTTGAAAATGTTCTCCAAAACTTTGTCCTTGATGGTCCTCTCCCTGGAATACTTTTCTCCTGAAAGCCCTAAGTCCATTCCTTCAGATCATTCAATTCTCTGCTGAAATGTCACCCTACCAGCCAGAGGCTTTCTCTAAATCCTATCATAAACAGCACCTGCCCTATGGGTCTGTTCTTTTATCCAGCTTTATTTTTCTCCTAGAACTCATCACCACATGAAGTAGTAAATAAATAAATGTTCAGTGCCTGTCTCTACCCACTACAGTGTAATCTCCACAAAGGCAGGGAGTTGCATTTGTTCACTAACATATTCCCAGTGCAAAGAAAGTTCCTGGTAGATGCTCAATAACTGTTAAATAAATGAAAATCTGAAATGCCTGACTCTAGAAGCCATGCTGTCAACTTTAATTATCCATGCACACTAAAGAAGTCCTTTAAATAATAATATTAAAAGTGTTATTTAAACTGGGAATGTTGCTTGCCTCTAAGGAAGAGAACCAGGTAGCTGAAGGTAGAGAGATGTAGGGTAATTAAATGTATACCTCTTAAATCTTGAACTGTATTAATGTGTTAACACTGTATTAATGTGCTAACTTCATTAACTGTATCAATGTGTTAACTTAAACCTTGTACTGTACTAATGTGGTCTTTTTCTTAATATTAATAAAATTTTAAAATTTAATAGTAATATTGTTGTCTGACTTACATAAATGCTTCAGTTCAATCCTACATTTTCAAAATATGGAACACTACTGGCAAAAATACGACATGGCAAAAATACTACATTCTTTATGTTGTTCTAGAATGTTTTAATATGATTCTTTGGGAATTTCTCAGAGCACAAGAAGTTATACACTCCTTCTTTAATGCTCCCTTAGGCTTATTTTTTTTTTAAGATTTTATTTATTTATTTGACAGACAGAGATACAGAGAGAGAGGGGACACAAGCACGGGGAGGAGCAGAGGGAGAAGCAGGCTTCCCGCTAAGCAGGGAGCCCGATGTGGGGCTCGATCCCAGGACCCTGGGATCATGACCCGAGCTGAAGGCAGACGCTTAACGACTGAGCCACCCAGGCGCCCCCTCCCTTAGTCTTATATTAACTAGCAATCACCTTGCCACTGGGAAATTGTTAGCTACATTCACTAGTTCACTAGTAAACAGGCAAACAGTTAAGTATGATAATGCCTTTACTAATTATAGGGTTGTATGCCAAAGATATTGTTATCAGAAACTTTATCACTAAAGGCAGCAATAACAAAGACTATTCCAGGACAGGCTCTGGTATATCAGGAACGTAAAGTCCTAGCTCTGGTAATGGGACTGGGTGGGAAGAGTGATGGAAAAGGAGACATGGAAGCAGCTATTGTCACTTCCCATTATCCCTTATCATCACAGCTAATCCACTAGTTAGCCAGAAAGTCCCTCCCAGTTCTCCTGAAAACAGTGCTCCTCTCAACAGGACATGAAGGACACACAAAGAAGGTTACTTTCAAAAAGAGGAAACCCAGCATGATAGTAATAAACTCCTTCAAGGACCAACACTAGACCTAACAGTCTTCCAAGTACTTTCTACTTGTATTAGATCACAAAGGATGAGAATTATAAAACCAACTTGGAAAGAATAAGCACTGATTTCTTTTTTTTTTTTTTTTGCTTTTTTTTAAAGATTTTATTCATTCATTCATGAGAAGCAGAGACCGAGAGAGAGAGGCAGAGGGAGAAGCAGGCCCCCAAGGAGCAGGGAGCCCAATGCGGGACTCGATCCCAGGACCCCGGGATCACGACCCGAGCCGAAGGCAGATGCCCAACCATCTGAGCCACCCAGGCGCCCCTAAGCACTGATTTCTGCCAGCTATAAGGTAATAGACAACGGCCTTTCTTCATTTTCATTTTCTTTTTTTTTTAAGATTTTATTTATTTATTTGACAGAGAGAGAGCGAGAGAGGGAACACAAGCAGGGGGAATGGCAGAGGGAGAAGCAGGCTTCCAGCGGAGCAGGGAGCCCGATGGGGGCTCGATCCCAGCACCCTGGGATCATGACCTGAGCCGAAGGCAGACGCTTAAACGACTGAGCCACCCAGGCACCCTTCATTTTCATTTTCAAATTCAGATAGTACTGCATACTTTTCCAACTCTTGTATATTAAGATATTAGGTATTACATGGTAGTATGACAAGCATAATCTTTCTGTATTTAATCACTTTATATATACCTATCCCCCATCATTTAAATAATCTCTATTATTAAAAAAAAAAAGACTTCTCCCCCTGAAATTATTAAGAAACAGTCTACGTAGTATTATATGAAAGATGGAACCATTAATTACTCCCTAAATTGAAATTAGAGAAAAAGGTTTGGCAATGGATTGGAATCTGTCATATAAAAACTAAGTTTAGGGGTGCTTGGGTGGCTCAGTTATTAAGCATCTGCCTTCGGCTCAGGTCATGATCTCAGGGTCCTGGGATCAAGCCCCGCATCGGGCTCCCTGCTTCTCCCTCTCCCACTCCCCCTGCTTGTGTTCTCTCTCTGGCTGTGTCTCTGTCAAATAAATAAATAAAATCTTAAAAAAAAAAAAAACTAAGTTCAACTGTACTTTAAATAAATAAAAAAAATTAAGTTTGGACCTAAACAAAAGCACCATAAATGGTCTTTTGTTTCCTTTAAGAGAAAAAAAAAAACACATTTTATTGCAAGCAAAAAAAATATAAAAACAAAAGAGCAACTGTAATACTCGGGACATTCTGCCCTTCCTCTATAGCCAAAATATGTAACAAAACATGAACCAGTCACAGTTCAATGTATTGATTAGTCACTGTATACAACAGGGAGCTTACTAACCAGACTCAATAGTTCTAGAAACAGTTACAAGAAATGGCTCATGGGACTATTCTGGCTCTCACTGTACCACAGGTATGTACAGCTGGCATCAAGGTGCTGCCACCTGATCCAGAAGCACAACCAAAAAGCCTCATTATCGGGCGCCTGGGTGGCTCAGTTAGTTAAGCGACTGCCTTCGGCTCAGGTCATGATCCTGGAGTCCCGGGATCGAGTCCCACATCGGGCTCCCTGCTCAGCAGGGAGTCTGCTTCTCCCTCTGACCCTCTTCCCTCTCGTGCTCTCTATCTCTCATTCTCTCTCTCTCAAATAAATAAATAAAGTCTTTAAAAAAAAAAAAAAGGATATTCTCTTTAAAAAAAAAAAAAAGCCTCATTATCCCAACATTCTCTAGCTCTTTCCCCATTTTGTTAGGGAAACAGATAAAACAAAAAAATATGGTATCAGAAAGTCAAATATAATGCTTCCACCCAACATTGTTATAATACCCTGTAAAATTATCACCCAAACTCTAATTAAAACTGAATAATTCCTTCACTGCCTTTATTTTCAATGGACAATAAATATACTTGTTCTTATCCCAGCCTGCCTTTCCATTTTCTAAATCATGCTGTCATGATGGCACATGATTTCACCCATTTGTCGTATTTATAAATAGTAGAAATCAGGTAAATTAAGGTGTTAAATCAGACAAGTCACTTAACCTAAACATAATTTGTGTGCAGACACAGAGAAATCATGCACATGCTATGTAGAAAACTCGTACAATCATGTAATAGACAAAATTTTTTAAATGAATGTAGAAAAAATAGAGAATAAATTTTTTGGTTAAATGAAGTACTTTCTGAAACATTTAGTATGATAAACTTTTCCTAATTCAAGAGACTAAATTTTTTTGAGACTGAATTTCTTGAAACTTTGTTATTTTAAAAATAGAACTCAATATTTTATACACTTTTCTTGAGAGCATTAAGTAATTGCATTGTGCCTACTTAAATTACCAGAAAGAAATCAAGATAATATTAAACTCTTTTGAATACCTTTAATAGCAGCACGAATGATCCCATGTTATGTGTACCCAAGGCCGTATTTCATATTTCTAAGTTAAATGTTTAAAAGAACATACATGATACAATGGAGAAATTTTAACAAATAAACCAAATATCAGCTTTTCTGCCTTTCCAAGGAAAAGCACAACTTAGAAAATAAATGAGAACCCTTACTTTCCTGCACTAAGAAATAAAAATAAGTTTTTCTAAAGTGCTCAAAGAAATATGTTTAAGGCACTACCATCAGAAAAACTGGCCAACGAATCACACTGAATTTCCACACTTTAAAAATGCAGCAAGTCCCATGATCTCATTTATATGTGGAGTCTAAAAATAGTCAAACTCAGAAACAAGAGTAGAATGATGGTTGTGCTGGGGAGAGGAAGGGAATGAGGAGATGCTGGTCAAAGGGTACAAAGTTTCAGTTATGCCAAAAAAATAAATTCTAGAGAACTATTGTCCAGCATGGTGACTACAGTTAATAATAATGTGTTGTATACTTGAAATTTGCTGAGAGTAGATCTTAAAGAGTTCTCACCATACCAAAGAATAAAAAGAAATGATTAGCTTGTGTTCACTTCACAATATACACGTATATCAAAACATCATGTTGTATTGTCAGCATACATCAAAATATAAACCTACAACTTGATATTTTTATTTTACTTGAGAGAGAGAGAGGCGAGAGAGCACAAGTGGGGGGGGCAGAGTAAGAGGGACAAGCAGACTCCCTGCTGAGCAGGGGGCCTGAGGGCTCCATCCTAGGACCCTGGGATCATGACCTGAGCTGAAGGCAGACACTTAACTGACTGAGCCACTCAGACGCCCACAACTTGATGTTCTAATCAAATGTATACAATTCCTATTTGTCAATTATATCTTTAAAAAGCTGGAAAAATGCTGCAAATTCTTCCACAGGTGACTATTATTGTCAAATTAATAGCCCAAACCAGACCTAAAAGTCTTTTTTTTTTTCCCATGTAAGCAAATAGGAAAGTAATAATTTTATTATGCAGGAGATAAAAAACTATGTATAGTGGCAACTGGATTTTCTTTCTAAGTCCTGGAGTATCCCCTAGTGGACTGGTAAGGAACAGGTTTTTTTGCTAAGTTGAACTTTGTTAAATCTCTGATCATAACAAATTCACTAATAAAACTAACCCCAAAAGTATGTATTTTTCCAATTTTCTATAATAATTTCCTAATAAAATAATTTAAAACAAAGGAAATTATTTTAGAAATTTCATACCACCTCACTGATCTAAATGTCAACAATGAAATTATGAATATTAAGTAGAGTGCCTCCTAAAAAGCCAGAGATCACCAGAAATGAATTTAGGAAACTATGAAAGGAGTTTGAAAATGATTCTTTTACATACTATAATTTCTGAAAACGTGGAATTTGAGGAACGACTAAAATATAATTTTTACGGCATCAACAACCTATACACAAATAAAAACAAAACAATGACTATGTCATGTTTTTGCAAGCAATCAAGCAAAATCTACTGAAGAATACAAAGTATACAAACCCTTTCAATCATACTCGCACACACTGAAAGCAGTGCTACCCTGCTTCTTCCATCCGCACGGCCTTTACACGTTCCGTCCCCTAAGACACTCTTCCCCACTCTGATCCATAGACCTAATTAATAGCTACCCACCCTTCAAATTTCAACTAGACCAACACTAACTTCCCTGACTAGATACATTCTACTATTATTGCTTCTCACAGCATTACGTACCTCGATTTTTACTGATTTAAGTAATGTCTGCTTGTTTTGTTACAGGATTATTTAGAGAGTTCTATTATCTTACAAGGCTGCTGTGACAATTAAGTGATACCTCTGTAAACCACCTTTTAACAATGCCAGCCATCATGTAAACACTATTAGTACTGGCCCCATTAAACCTGTCAAAGATAAAATGTGCTTCTGTCATCTAAGATTATTCCTTAGAGTTTTATTCTGTTGTTAAAAACCACTTTATTAGGGCGCCTGGGTGGCTCAGTCATTAAGCATCTGCCTTCAGCTAGGGTCATGATCCCGGGGTCCTGGGATCGAGCTCCACACATCAGGTTCCCGCTTCACGGGAAGCCTGCTTCTCCCTCTCCCACTCCCCCTGCTTGTGTTCCCTCTCTCGCTGTGTCTCTTTCTGTCAAATAAATAAACTCTTAAAAAAAAAAAAACAAACTTTTTTGGGGCCCCTGGGTGACTCAGTCGGTTAAGCGTCTGCCTTCGGCTCAGGTCATGATCCCAGGGTCCTGGGATCAAGTCCTGCATCAGGTTCCCTGCTCAGCGGAGAGACTGCTTCTCCCTCTGCCTGCTGTTCCCCTTGCTTGTACTCTCTCTCTCTTTGGCAAATAAATAAATAAAATCTTAAAAAAAAAAAACACTTTATTATCAGCATTGACACAGTACTGGAGTTGTTCTAGTTCATTCCTTGCCAAATTCTTTGATATCCCTCCCTTCAAGAGGCAGAGCTTGATTTCCTACCCTATGAGTAGAATTAAGGACTAGCTTCTAACAAAAAGAATAAGATGGAAGTAAATTTGTGTGACTTAGGGACTAGGTCATAAAATGTACTGTGGCATTCTGTTCACTCTCTCTAGGATTACTTGCTTGGCAGAAGCCAGTTGTCATATTGTGAGGCCACTCAAACAGTCCTGCAGAGGGATCCATGTGGCAAAATCTGAGGCCTCCCACTGGCAGCCATGTGAGTGAGCCATCCTGCAAACAGATCTTACATCTCTAGACAAGCCGTAAGATGCCCACAGCTCCAGCTGACAGATTCACTGGAACCTCACAAGACACCCGTAGCCACAACCACTGAGATAAGAAACCTCCAGATTTCAGACACTGAGAAATCATGTGAGATCACAAATACTTGGGGGTAACTGGTTACTCAGCAACAGTGCATTGTGTTTAATAGGTTTAAAGAAAAAAGAATAATAGACTCTACTGAAAAAAGACCAACAACTCAACAACAAAAAAATAAATCCAATTCAAAAATGGGCAAAGGACTTGAATATCCATTGCTCCAAAGAAGATGTACAAATGGCCAACAAGCACATACAGAGATGCTCAATATCACTAGTCATCAGGGAAATGCAAATCAAAGCTACAATGAAATTCCACCTCTTACGCACCAGAAGGGCTACTTTCAAAAAAAAAAAAATGGAAAATAAGTGATAATCAGGATGTGGTAAAATTGGAACCCTTGTGCACTATTAGTAGGAATGTAAAATGGTGCAGCCACTTTAGAAAACAGTATGGCAGGGACACCTGGGTGGCTGAGTCAGTTAAGTGTCTGCCTTCAGCTCAGGTCATGATCCCAGAATCCTGGGATCATGTTCTGCCTCTCCCTCTGCCTGCTGCTCCCCTTGCTTGTGCACTCACTCTCTCTGGCAAATAAATAAATAAAATCTTAAAAAAAAAAAGAAAAGAAAAGAAAAGAAAACAGTATGGCAGTTCCTCAAAAATTAAAATAGATTTACCATACGATCCAACAATTCCCCTCTGGATATATACCCCAAAGAAATTAAAGCAGAGCTCAAAGAGACATTTGTATACCTTACGTTCAAAGCAGCACTATTCACAATAGTCAAAACGTGGAAGTAACCCAAATGGTCCATTGACAGATGAATAAAATGTAAAACACGCCTACAATGAAATATCATTCAGTCTTAAAAAGGAAATTTTGACACACGTTACAACATGGAGGAATCTTGAGGACATCATGTTAAATGAAATAAGCCAATCACAAAGGGACTAATATTGTATAATTCTACTTTATGGCCACTACCTTTCTAAACACTGATTCTAAAAATTCTAATAAGGTAATATGCCCATAAATTAATCCAAATTGTCCATTACCTAGAAGAAGTCATGGTAAGAGAACAGAGGTCAGATGTGTTTAGTCAGTTATTAAAATGTGCTAACACACAGCTGTCAACTAATTCATGACAACCTCACCATAAAGTTATGGAAAACAAAGTTTCTGTGCCTCCCACCCCCTTCCTTATTTTGTACTTATGATATTCTTAGTTTTTTTTCCAAGTTTTTAATTCCAGTTAGTTAACATACAGTGTTATATTAGTTTCAGGTGTACAATACAGTAATTTAACAGTTCCATACATCACCCTGTGCTCATCACCCAAAATTCTTAGTTCTTAAAATATTCATAGCTCTTAAACCAGGAATAGTTCCACTGGGCAATTTTAGAGATAAATTTAAAATTCCATTTTCTAAAACGTAATGTTCTAAACCTTAAACTTCTAAAAGGTCTAAAACATCCTCTTCTTTACTCACTAACCTTGCTACACAACCTCACACCAAACCACAAAAAAAAGAGAAACCCAAACTTTGCCTTCTCTTTTTCCTGTTTAAACTTCTCCAATCTCTCCACATCTTGGAAGAGCAGAAAAAGAATAACAATGTTTCAGTCATTTTGTGCAAGACATAATGGCAGAAGCTTTATATACATTATCTTATTTCTCAGATCGCCCTATACAGCAGGTATTATCCTCATTTTATAATGAGGAAATAAAATAAGTTCAAACACAGTTAAACCAAATTCTAACCCAAATCTGCCTAGTTCCAAAAACCTTGTACTTCTACATCATAGTGCTTTCTTGAGTCACATGTGTCATTTTCAGTTCTCCTTACAGAATAACATAGTTCTATAAATTACAGAAACTTAGCAGAGAACCTGACACCAAGATCCAATTTCACAAAAACAGAACCGTAGAAGTTTCTCAGTCACAAATTAAGAACTTTTTTCCCTCTTCTACGGACCCCAAACTTATTTTTAGTATCATTTGTTCTATTACCCTATTTAAACACATCTTAAACCAAAAAATGTCATCTACCTATTGGAGACTTCTGTGTCTAGAGGCTTTATCTGAGCATAGTGACTCCAGTTATAAATTTACCTGATCTACTGTTGTGTTGAGGAGGGAGGGTCCCATTCCACCTCCAGCTTTTGATGATTCACTAGGCAGACTCAGAGGACTCACCACATTTTCAAACCAAAAGGAAACAAAGCAAAAGCAGTAAAAAGAAAAGGCAGATGAGGCCAAGTATAGAAGAAACCAAACACAAGTTTCCAAGAGTCTTTTCCCAGGGAAGTCATACCAGATACACTTAACTCCTCCAGAAATGAAGTTTAACATGTGTAAAATATTGTCTACAGGGTAAGCTCGTTAGCGATTCAGCAAGGTTTTTCCTCGGGGCTGGTCAGGTAGGCACTCTCTGCCTACCATGTACCAAAATTCTAGACTCCTAGAGGGAAAGCAGGTATTTCACATAAACCACATTTTTTGTACAGAGTTTAGGCACAGTGAGTCACTCTTCGCAGTTCTGGGAATGGTGGGAACCCTCTTAAAATCCAAGTTCCCAAACATCAGCCAAGAGCCAACCTTATGGGGTGCCTGGGTAGCTTGGTTAGTTTAGCATCTGCCTTCAGTTCAAGTCATGATCTCAGGATCCTGGGACTGAGCCCCACATCGGGCTCCTTGCTCAGCAGGGAGTCTGCTTCTCCCTCTACCCCCCCGCACCCGCTTGTGGTCTCTCTCAAATAAAATCTTAAAAAAAAAAAAAAAAGCCAACTTGATTGTAAGCAGGCTATTCTAAAGAAATCAGTCTCAAGTCCGCTATGTTAACTCTTTTCTGCAGAACTGAGATGTTCCTTTTAGAAATAACATTTTGTGGAATGCCTGGGTGGCTCAGTCAGTTAAGCATCTGCCTTTGGCTCAGGTCATGATCCCAGGGTCCTGGGATTGAGCGGCGCATCGGGCTCCCTGCTCAGCCGGGAGCCTGCTTCTCCCTCTGCCTGCTCTGCCTGCCGCTCTCCCTGCTTGTGCTGGCGCTCTCTCTCCGACAAATAAAAATTTTTTAAAAGGGCACCTGGGTGGCTCAGATGGTTAAGCGTCTACCTTCGACTCAGGTCATGATCCCAGGGTCCTGGGATCGAGTCCCACAGCCTGCTTCTCCCTCTGATTCTCTCTCTCTCTCTCCGTCTCTCATGAATAAATAAATAAAATCTTAAAAAAAAATTTTTTTTTTATAAGAACATTTTGGGGCGCCTGGGTGGCTCAGTTGGTTAAGTGACTGCCTTCGGCTCAGGTCATGATCGCAGGGTCCTGGGATTGAGCCCCGCATCGGGCTCTCTGCTCAGCAGGAAGCCTGCTTCTCCCTCTCCCACTCCCCCTGCTTGTGTTCCCTCTCTCACTGTCTCTATCTCTCTGTCAATTAAATAAATAAAATCTTTAAATAAATTAAAAAAGGAACATTTTGTTTTGTTTTTGGCGATCTGTTTTTTTCTATATAAAATGGGTCCCCATTTCCTGTCATTTTAACTAAGATGTCCTTTTCTGAGATTTATGTTTTTTCTAACTTATCAGCTACTTATGTCCAAGTTCTAAAACTCTTTTACAAAACCACATAACACGGTATGATTAAATTCTGTATCTATCCTTAAGAATACCTGTGAAGAAAAAAAATCCTTTTAAGATTTAAAGACACTAAAAAATTAATCTTAGCACACTGAATATATACATCATTTGATGCAACTTAATACATATTACTGATCAGGGCGCCTGGGTAGCTCAGTTGTTAAGCGTCTGCCTTTGGCTCAGGTCATGATCCCAGAGTCCTGGGATCAAGCCCCACATCGGGCTCCCTGCTCCACAGGAAGCCGCTTCTCCCTCTCCCACTACCCCCGTTTGTGTTCCCTCTCTCACTGTGTCTCTCTCTGTAAAATAAATAAAATGTTAAAAAAAAAATACATACTACTGATCATCTATACTGTAACAGAATCAGTAACTGTTAATGTTCTTAAAAAAATTTCTTAAGTAGGCCTCAGTCCCAGGAGATTTCTACATATTACCAGTTAATATGTACATCTACAAATTAGCTGTTAACACTGTGGGAGTGATATTCTTTTATAAATCGCCACCTAAAAACTAGAGAGTAAACCCACGCTTCCTTCTTCTTAAAAGAAATTAAACAACTCATGACATTTAAAAGGAATAGAATATAACCCTGCTGTCCTCCTCCACATTTTATTTTCAACAGAGTTAATGCCTCAGACTAAGTATGTTCTGTTCAAAGGAATATATAAAAAATTATAGGAATATTTTACTCCTGTTTAAAAAAAGGAACGGATTTTAAATATACGTATACAAGTTTGTACTTAGTTTTTGGTTATATCAGCAAATTGAACAATGCTGGACTGTAAGTGATTTAGTGATTGATCTATACCCTGCGATAATTGATGAAATGTCTTCTACTTGTTTCCCTATAATCTCTTCCATTAATGTACATCCTGTCCTTAAATAAACTTAATATGAGCTCAGCAGAATGAAGAATACAGAAGCCTCCAAAGAACTTACAGAGGAAACAGGAATAACAATAAAAATTGTAGGGGCGCCTGGGCGGCTCAGTTGTTAAGCGTCTGCCTTCGGCTCACGTCATGGTCTCGGGGTCCTCAAGCCCCGCATTGGGCTCCCTGCTCTGCGGGAAGCCTGCTTCTCCCTCTCCCACTCCCCCTGCTTGTGTTCCCTCTCTCGCTGTGTCTCTCTCTGTCAAATAAGTAAATCTTTAAAAAAAACACACACACACACAATAAAAATTGTAAGGCAAAAGTATGGATATTAAATAGTGTGAGAAGTAAATACAGAAGTCCTAAGAAGAGGCCCCAAAAAACCCTTTCTCCTTTAAGATTTATAAGGTTCAAAAATACAGCTGACCCATGAACGACATGGAATTGAACTGCATGGGTGCACTTATACAGGGATTCTTTTCAATAAATACAGTACAGTACTATAAATGAATTTTCGTTAGGACTTTTAATTTTGTTAATATAGTTGACACACAATGTTACATTTGTTTCAGGTGTACAACAGTGATTTAACAACTCTATACATTATGCTGGGCTCACCACAAATATAGCTACCATCTGTCACCATGCACTGACTATATTCTCTACTTTGTGCCTTTTACTCCAGTGACTTATTCCATAACTGGGAGCCTGCACCTCCCACTCCCGTTCACCCATTTTGCCCATCCTCCCATTTCCCCTACACTCTGGCAACCATCAGTTTATTCTCTGTATTTATAGATCTGATTCTGCTTTTTGTTTATTCATTGCTTTTGGTTTTTAGATTCTACAATGAGTGAAATCATATTTATCTTTCTCAGTCTGACTTATTCCACTTAGCATAATACTGTCAAGGTCCATCCATGTTATCACAAATGGCAAGATATCATCCTTTTTAATGGCTGCATAATATTCCATTATTACATATACCACATCTTCCTTACCCATTCATCTATTATGGGCATTTAGATTGCTTCCATATCTTGGCTATTATAAATAGCATGGTTTTAATTTTTTTTCTCTAGTTTATTTTATTGTAAGTATATAGTATATAATATGTGTAACATACAAAATACATATTAATTGACTGTTTATGTTATCAGTAAAGCTTCTAGTCAACAGTAAGCTCTCAATAGTTAAGTTTTTGGGAAGTCAAAGTTATACATGGATTTTTAACTGCAGAGGAATTGGTACCCTTAACCCCCATATTGTTCAAGGATCAAGTGTAAAGTGAAAAAAGTAACAAAAAATTGCATGTATGTTTTGTACACATTTTGGTTAACAATACAAATTACATGCATAAAGAGGGTCTCAGAGGATACATATCAAAACTTTAATGACTGTTGTCTCTAAATAAGGTGGGTTTGGGGGTTTGTTTTTACTTTATATTCTTTTATTCCTGTAATGAAATATATGCTTTTGTAGTAAGAAAAGGTTATTTTCCTTTCCCTTTAAAGAAATAAAGGAAAGAGTAGTAAGTTAGCTTTCTTCCCTTTTTTCTAATTTAAAATATGAAGCAAGGGATTTATAGTTTTTTTTAAAGAGTTTATTTGAGAGAGAGAGAAAGAGAGCACTTGTGCAAGTGGTGGGGAGGAGAAGGGGAGGGAAAGGGAAAGGGAAAGAATCCCAAGCAGACTCTGAGCTGAGCGCAGAGCCCAACATGGGGTTTGATCCCATGAGACCATGACCTGAGCCAAAACCAAGAGCTGAACGCTCAACCAACCGAGCCACCCAGGGGACCCACAAGGATTTATATTTAATAAACATGTTATACTTGGATAAATAATAAAACACAAACATATTACACTTGGTCATTCTGCTGGCTTTGTAAGCTATCCCTTAAAACTCAGTCAAATCTAAAACTAAATGCTCCAGGAAAGATCTTCAAGTGAGAAAACAGTTAATATGCACCATCACCCTCCCTGTTAGTACAGACTGCCCTCTCACTGAGGTCCTCAAGGTAACTTTCTTAAATCATTCTTCACTTCACTTCTATTATTTTCCCAAAGACCATCTTGAAAGTAAACAGTTTTCTGTTTGTTGCAAGTAACAAAAAACATCTATATTATTTTTAGAAAGTTATACACAAAAACCCATGCATTAAAAGAAGCATCTTGGTATAGTAGAAAGCACTGTGGGTTAGAGTCTTACATTACATTCCAGCTCAGGTTGTGCCACTTATTATACATTATTTAATTTAGTATGAATAGGAAATAAGAGGATTGTTTTGTGGTAGGTTGTGTTAACATTTCTCTTTAAACAATATACTCACTGTGAAAAAGAAATTCAAATAATATAGACATATGTCGAGTTAAAAGTGGAAGTTCCCTTTACATCTCCACTCCCACCACCCACCAAGGAGCCCAAGAAAATACTAGTAAAGTGTTCTAACAGACCAGCCAATTGACCTGTTTCATTCACAGCTGTTTGGACCAAGAGGAACTTCCTCTGAATCTAAAAGAGTCTGAACATCACTCAGAGATTCTAGAGTTTGAACTTAACATAGTTACTAGATAGAAATTAGGGTTTTTTAAGGGCAGGGGTTAATGTGTTGCATATAACACAAACAGTTAATATTTAGCAAACAGTAAAATTAGGGTAGTTATTACTGCTCTCCACCAAATATTCTAGCTGCCTTCCCAGGCACATCACAAAACTGTACCTTCCCCATCCCCTTAACATGATTTAAGGCCATGCAACTTGCTTTGGCCAATGAAACAGAGGAAGTGATGGGAGCACCTGGGTGGCTCAGTGGATTAAGTGTTTGCTCTTGATCTCAGCTCAGGTCTTGATCTCAGGGTCATGAGTTCAAACTCTGCATTGGGCTCTGCACTGGGTGAGGAGCCTACATTTAAAAAAAAAAGTGATATATGCCTCTTCCAACTTTTAAAGTTTCCACTAGTACTTGATTCCTCACTCTTTTTCCCCAAGCAATGGCATCGGCCAGCTTTCCAGAATGATAGGTGAAGACTATCAGTCACGGGTGTCTGGTTACAAAAGATGGGCATAGCCCCTCTCCCACCTCCCACCAAGCCCCTCCACCAACACACATGCAATGATCCACACTGAACATGTAGTGTGAGTGACAAACTTTTGATGTGTTATTCCACTAAGATGGGGGGGGCTATTGTTACCAACCCATAACCTAGTCTACCCTAACCAGACAGACCAACTGATCCTAAAGTTAATGTAAAAAACTAGGCAAGCAAGAATAGCTAGGAATATTCTGAAAATGAAGAGCAGTGAAGAACCAGCCCTACTGGTTAGCAGCAACAATAAACTAATACAACTATAATACGATGCTGAACACTATTCTAAGCACTTTACATAAATGAACTCATTTACTCCTCATGACAACCTACTCAAATAGATATTATCATCATCTCCAATTTACAAATAAGGACATGAAATTACAGGGATGTTAGGTAACTTGCAAAGGACACACAGCTGAGGAAGTGGTAAAGAAAAGATTTTAAAGCAAGGCAGTTACTTTAGCCAAGTGTCCATATTCTTAAGCATCATGCTATCCTGGCACATTATAAAAAGTACCAAAATTAGGGGGCACCTGGGTGGCTCAGTCAGTTGAACATCCAACCCCTGGTTTTGGCTCAGGTCATGATCTCAGGGTCATGAGATCGAGCCCCACATGGGGCTCCGTGTCTGCTTCAGATTCTTTGTCCCCCTCCCTCCATCTTACTCCTCCCTGCTCACACATGCACTCTCTCGCAAATAAATAAAATCTTTAAAAAAAAAAAAGGTACCAAAATTAAAGCAGTGTGATACTGGCACATAATTAGGCAAATCATCACAGAACATAAAATTCAAAAGTAGAATTAAATGTGCACAGGATTTTAGTATACAAAAATGTGAATAAAAGTTTATTCAGGGCGCCTGGGTGGCTCAGTCACTTAAGCATCTGCCTTCGGCTCAGGTCATGATCTCAGGGTCCTGGGATCGAGTCCTGCATCGGGCTCCTTGCTCAGCAGGGAGTCTGCTTCTCCCTCTGCCTGCCACTCCCCCTGCTTGTGCTGTCAAATTAATAAATAAAATCTCAAAAAAAAAAAAAAAGATGGGTGCCTGGGTGGCTCAGTTGGTTAAGTGACTGCCTTCAGCTCAGGTCATGATCCCGGGGTCCTGGGATTGAGGCTCACATCGGGCTCCCCCTGCTCTGCGGGGAGCCTGCTTCTCCCTCTCCCTCTGCCTGCCACTCCCCCTGCTTGTGCTGTCATATAAATAAAAACAATCTTAAAAAAAAATAGTTTACTCAATAAGTAGTTATTATGAAATACCCATATCCTTTTTTTTTTTTTTAAACCCATATCCTTTCTTGTCAGCAAGTCCAATTCAAGGCATTTATCCTATAGCTACACTAACATGTTTGAAATAAAACATAAGGTTTTTCACTGCAGCACTGTTTTAAAACAACCTAAATATATAATTCATCCCTATAATGAAATGTTATCCACTCATTTAACATTTTTTTAAAAAGCAAGTTTTTTTTTTAAAGATTTATTTATTTGAGAGAGCGAGAATGAGAATGAGAGAGAGAGAGAGCACATGAGAGGGGGGAGGGTCAGAGGGAGAAGCAGACTCCCCGCTGAGCTCGGGAGCCTGATGAGGAACTCGATCCCGGGACTCCAGGATCATGACCTGAGCCAAAGGCAGTCGCTTAACCAACTGAGCCACCCAGGCGCCCAAAAGCAACTTCTTTATTTACTAACATGGAAGAATCTCCAAGACAAATTAAGTGAAAAAAGGCAAGGTGCAAAACAGGGCATATAATGTTTCCACTGGTCTTAAAAAAAAGGACTGCGGAGATACACAGGCATACACATACATATATATCTCTGGAAGTATACACAAGACACTGGTGAACGGACTGCCAAAATGTGAGTGGCCAGAGGAAAGGAAGTGGCAGAAACACTTCTGTACCATATGAATTTTAAACCATGTAAAGGTCTGACCATTCAATAGACAAATGATTTAAATTTTAAAAGAGAAAGACTGAGCCATTTAGCAGCAAGGATTAATGCCAAAAGAATATATTGGGAGTTTTCATGATAAAGAGAAGCTCAGGGGCGCCTGGGTGGCTCAGTTGGTTGGACAACTGCCTTCGGCTCAGGTCATGATCCTGGAGTCCCGGGATCAATCCCCACATCCGGCTCCCTGCTCGGCGGAGAGTCTGCTTCTCCTTCTGACCCTCCTCCCTCTCATGCTCTCTCTCATTCTCTCTCACAAATAAATAAAATCTTTAAAAAAAAAAAAAGGGCGCCTGAGTGCCTCAGTCGTTAAGCATCTGCCTTCAGCTCAGGTCATGATCCCAGGGTCCTGGGATCGAGTCCCGCATCGGGCTCCCTGTTCAGCGGGGAGTCTGCTTCTCCCTCTGCCCCTCCTCCTGCTTGTTTTCTCTCTCTCTCTCATAAATAAAAATAAAATCTTTAAAAAAAAAAAAAAGAGAGAAGCTCAACAGCCATTACACTCCACATACAAGCTAAAACCAAGAAAGCCAGCTGGAAGAAAAGGAAAACCGAACTGATGTACACAGCAAAAAAGATGCCAAAACGTTGCAGCCTCTGAAAGAGAAAGATGGAGTATGCAATCTTACTTTCTAATTGCTTACCAGCTCCAGTTTCCGTGAGGCCCAGCTGCACAATGATCCCTATCTATGGCGTGTCATGATCTCCAGTGTACCCACATACAACACTCTCTTCTAACTACCTTCTGGAGTTAGTGCCACTGGTTGACCATTCCTTTTCTCCTTACGGCCCCTAACTAGCTTTTCTACCTATATGACTGAGAAAATACTTTAGGATGATTTCCAAGTGCCCTTTGTAGAGAGGAAAGATTATGGTTTACCTAAGTGCTAGAAACAACTAATCACAATGCTGATAACTGTATCAAAACAGAATAAAACTACACATTATGCTCACCTATATATCCAGAAGCACTGAAATCTGGTAACCAAACATAGGCACAGAACAAGCCTAAGTACAATATACTGCCTTGTATTAAGGTTTCAACATTATCATAATTGTTATTTAAATGCATTTAGAACTTCTAAAACTTAAGTATATTAACCAATAAAAATATTAGTCATTTTTTTAAGTTGCTTTTCTATCACTTTTTTCTATCACTTTTTTGTTTTATCATTTGTTGAGCACTTTTATCATTCACCATGTACTCTCTAGGAATTTTAGTAATAATAATTTTCACAACTCTGTAAAGTAGGTACTATTAGCATGACTATCTTACAGATTAAAAAACACATAGAAAGTAACTTGTCCAGAAATTCAATTCCCAAGGTCTCTCAGGTTTCTAAATTTGTCATACCTATGTCAAGATACCAGAGTCACAAACGTAATCTAGGCTTTAAACCACATAGTCTAATACCAGAATCCTTGCTGTTAACAGCATGCTTAAAAATGGCTGCAGCTCTGACTGATGTTTACAATCGAAAGCACTCAAGTAGGGAACCCAAATGCTTCAAGAATTCTAAGTGTAAAAAAATCTGTTTACATCAAGATCAGAGAACACACACAAAGTCATTCTTGGTAGATCAGTAATCTCTTAAATATATTTTTTTAAAGAAATATTTTCCTGCTAATAGTAATTAGCTTTCTTTTATTAATTTCTTTCAAATTCAATTCTAACATATTTTTTAAGATTTTATTTATTTATTTGACAGAGAGAGGGAGACAGCGAGAGAGGGAACACAAGCAGGAGGAGTGGGAGAGGGAGAGAAGCAGGCTTCCTGCCGAGTAGGGAACCCAATGCGGGGCTCGATCCCAGGACCCTGGGATCATGACCTGAGCTGAAGGCAGACGCTTAACGACTGAGCCACCCAGGTGCCCCTCAAATTCAATTCTAAAATATACCTGAGGAAGGCATAAAAATAATACATGAAACTTAGTCTCAAAATGAACAAAACAGTAATATTTACTAATCCTTATTAAAGTGAATTATACATGTTATATTCTCTTTTTCCTTTTATTATCATGAAAGCTTTAAGAAGACAGTGGAGCATCACTATAGGATATCTTCCTGTAAGGGCAAGAGAGAATTGGGAAACCCACAAAACTTAAGCCAACTTCTGCTTCCTACTAGCTCTGTGGTCTTAAAGCAGACTTAATCTAACTCAGCTAAACATCTTCATTTTCACCCTAGCTAAAACTACAAAGTATGTATAGGTCTCAGGCTTTTTTTTTTCATGCACTGTATTTTTTTTACTAAGTTTTTTACTAAGTTTACTAAGTTTTTTAATTTTAATTCCAGTATAGCTAACATACAGTGTTATATTAGTTTCAGGGGTACAATACAGTGATTCTACAATTCTATACATTACTCAGTGCCCATGATGGTTGACTCTTTAATTCTCATTACCTATTTCACCCATCCCTACCTACCTCCCCTCTGGTAACCATCAGTTTGTTCTCTATAGTTAAGAGTCAGCTTCTTGGTTTGTCCTTTTTTTTCCCCCCTTTGTTCATTTGTTTTCTTAAATTCCACATATGTGTGAGTGAGATGGTATTTGTCTTTCTCTGACTGACTTACTTCGCTTAACATAATGCTCTCTGGCTCTATCCATGTTGTTGCAAATGGCAAGATTTCATTCCTTTTTATGGCTGAATAATATTCCATAGTGTGTGTGTGTGTGTGTGTGTGTGTGTGACACACACACACACATCTTCTTTATCCATTCATCAGTCAGTGGACACTTGGGCTGCTTCCATAGTTTGGCTATTGTAGATAATGCTGCAGTAAGCATACGGGTGCATTACAGGTACATGTATCCCTCTGAAATAGTGTTTTTGTATTCTTTGGGTAAATAGTGCAATTACTAGATTGTAGGGTAATTCTATTTTTAACTTTTTGAGGAAGCTCCATACTGTGTCCCACAGTGGCTGCACCAGTTTACATTCTCACCAACTGTACATGAAGGTTTTTCTCCACATCCTTGCCAATACTTGTTGTTTCTTGTATTTTTTATTTTAGCCATTCTGACGGGTGTGAGGTGGCATCTCACTGTAGTTTTGAATTTTGAATTGCATTTCCCTGATGATTAGTTGAGCATCTTTTCATGTGTCTGCTGGTATTATGTCTTCTTTAGAGAAATGTCTGTTCATGTCTTCTGCCCATTTTTAATTAGTTATTTTTCAGGGTTGTTTTGAGGATTAAATGAGATTGTAGAATAAAGTGGCACACAGGCACCCAATTCTCTCCCAGTGCTACTATGCTAGTATGAAAGCATAATGGTTAAAAGCATAGCTTTTCAAGTTACGTCCTGCCTTATTTTGAGACCCATTTTCATTATTTATTGGATTAAGATTAAATGAGATTCGGGGCGCCTGGGTGGCTCAGTAGTTAAGCGTCTGCCTTCGGCTCAGGTCCTGATCCCGGGGTCCTGGGATCGAGCCCCGCATCGGGCTCCCTGCTCTGCGGGAAGCCTGCTTCTCCCTCTCCCATTCCCCCTGCTTGTGTTCCCTCTCTTGCTGTGTCTCTCTCTGTCAAATAAATACATAAAATCTTTAAAAAAAAAAAAAAAGATTGAGATTCTCGCAGCAGTTTGGCACATAAAATGCTAAATATTATATAAATAATACTACCAAAAGCAAAAAATAGGTTTCAACAAAAGGTAACTAGAAACTAAACCTAGAAAAATAAGACTCCAAATCTTTCTGTGCTTTACTGCTAAGCTATGTGTCCACGATCAACTTGTTTCACCTCTTGAAGCATTAGTTTACCCATCTGTAAATCAAGTGTATTAGAATACAGGATTTCTAAGGTCACTCCCAGTTCTAAATTTTCATACCTATGTCTGTTTGGCTACCAAAACCATACATTTTATATTAAAACAATCAATGCCCTGGGGCACCTGGGTGGCTCAGCTGGTTAAGCATTGGATTCTTGACTCTGGCTCAAGGCATGATCTCAGGGTCGTGAGATCAAGCCCCACGTTGGCTCCACTCTCAGCAGGGAGTCAGCTTGAGATTCTCTCTCTCCCTCTCCCTCTGCCCTTCCCCACCATGTATGCACTCACACACGCTCTCTCTCAAATTAAAAAAAAAGCCAACACCCTCACACATACACACACACTCTGAGGGAAAAGAAAAACCCATCAGCAGGAGATTGAGAAATTAAGAGATTGAGAGAAACGGTCAATAATGGCAAGCTCTACAACTCCAGCTGAAGTTTTATTTTAAAGATTTATTTATTTATCTGGGGGGGCATGCAAGCACTCATGTGGTGGGGAGGGGACGGGAGAGAAGGAGAAAGAATCTCAAGCAGACTTCCCGCTGAGCAAGGAGCTGATGCAGGGCTCAATCTCCTGACCCTGAGATCAGGACCTGAGCTGAAATCAAGAGCTGGGACACTTAACTGACTGAGCCACCCAGGTGCCCCTCCAGTTGAAGATTTTAAGTTTATTTATTTAGAATCTCTACATCCCGGGGTGCCTGCATGGCTCAGATGGTTAAGCACCTGCCTTCGGATCAGGTCATGATCCCAGAGTCCTGGGAACAAGCCCTACATCAGGCTCCCTGCTCTGCAGGGAATCTGCTTCTCCCTCTCCTTCTGCCTCTCCCCCTGCTTGTGCTCTGTCTCAGATGAACAAAATCTTTTTTTAAGAAAAGGGAACACAAGCAGGGGGAGCGGGAGAGGGAGAAGCAGGCTTCCCACTGAGCAGGGAGTCCAACTCGGGGCTCAATCCCAGGACCCCGGGACCATGACCCGAGCCAAAAGCAGACGCCCAACAACTGAGCCACCCAGGCACCCCAATAAATAAAATCTTTAAAGAAAAATCTCTACACCCAAGGCGGGGCTCGAACTTATGACCCTGAGATCAAGAGTCACATGCTCTACTGACTGAGCCAGCCAAGTTGCCTCCTGGGGAAAAAAATTTTTTTTAAATAGGCTCCACGCCCAGCTTGGAGCCCAAAGCATGCCTTGAATTCACAACCCTGAGAGCAAGACCTGAGCTGAAATGAAGAGTTGGACACTTAATTGACTGAGCCACCCAGGTGCCCCCTAAAAGTGATACCTAAAAATAATGAAAAAGTGCTAAATTTGTAGTTGCTACAAAAAACCTGAAAATATAGGGTGCCTGGGTAGCTCAGTTGGTTAAGCGACTGCCTTCAGCTCAGGTCGTGATCCTGGAGTCCTGGGATCGAGTCCCTCATTGGGCTCCCTGCTCAGCGGGGAGTCTGCTTCTCCCTCTGACCCTCTTCCCTCTCGTGCTATCTCTCATTCTCTCTCTCTCAAATAAATAAAATCTTAAAAAAATAAAAAAAACCTGAAAATATTTATCAGATGTTTTGAGCACCTACCTAGCTCACAATGACTCTCCTGAAAAGTCCTTCTCACACATGGTATGCCCACAGCAGCCAAACACATTCTAGGTCAGTAGTTTTCCACCAGGGGTAATTTTACCTCCAGGAGGATACTGGCAATATCTACAGACATTTTTTGGTCATCTTAATTAGAAGGTGAGTGCTACTGACATTTAGTTATTAGGGGCCAGAGATGATGCTAAACATTCTACAATGCACAGGACAGTCCCCACACCACCACAAAAAAGTCCAGCCCAAAATGTCAATATTATGGAGACTGAGAAACCCTATTATAGGTGATCTGACCACCAATCACAATGACTGTCCTGGGAGTTTGGAAATGAGACTAAGAAATGAAAGTTTACTATAAACCATCCTCTTGATCAAAGAGATTTTAAAAAATTGTAAAGTGTGATATAAATTGAATGTCTAAGAGGGAAGAATAAAGTGAGTAAATAACCAAAACGAAAGAAAATAAATATTGCCTGAGTTTCTAGCAGCCTTTCACTTCCTGTTTCTGGACCAGCCTAGCTGCATTCCTGTCTTGAGCCTCCACTGTCCCCATATAAATTTTCCATAGATTACATAATCTGGAGTTGGTCTCAATTACTTTTAACCAAGAGTCCTACTCTCACACATGTCACCCACAGAAAACTGCTAAGGTAGAAGACTTGGCTACAGTAGAGTATATAATAGTTCAACACTATTAAATCAAAAAATTAATAAGTAAATCAAATAAATTTGGTGAAATTTTATAATAATGAAAACCAGTGGTGAGATAAAAAAGATCAATGAATATTAATCTATAAATATATGGATATCAGAGGAAATAGATTAGACAAATAATGTGATAACCAGGAAAATAGTCAAAACTTTCTAAACTAGCAAGACAACCAAAATCCAAAGATATAGGTGGTACATTATATAAAGATTCAGAAATAATCTTTTAAGACAGACTTCTCAAAGATCTACCTATCAAGTTCTTAAGCTTTAAGAAGAATTTTATACCAACTCAATAGCACAAAAATTCTATTAAAAAATGGGCAGAGGAGGGTCACCTGGGTGGCTCAGTTGTTGGGCGTCTGCCTTCAGCTCGGGTCATGATCCCAGGGTCCTGGGATCGAGCCCCGCATCGGGCTCCCTGCTCAGCGGGAAACCTGCTTCTCCCTCCCCCACTCCCCCTGCTTGTGTTTCCTTTCTGTGTTTCTCTGTCAAATAAATAAATAAAATCTTAAAAAAAAAATAAAAATAGAGGCGCCTGGATGGCTCAGTCGTTGAGTGTCTGCCTTCGGCTCAGGTCATGATCCCAGAGTCCTGGGATGGAGCCCCACATCAGGTTCCCTGCTCAGCGGGAAGCCTGCTTCTCCCTCTCCCACTCTCCCTGCTTGTGTTCCCTCTCTCACTGTGTCTCTCTCTGTCAAATAAATAAAATATTTTATGAGACTGACGCGCTGTAAATAAAATATTTTAAATAAATAAAAATAAAAATGGACAGAGGAGATGAACATTTTTCCAAAGACACACAAAGAGCCAACAATACGAAAAGGTGCTGAAAAATCACTAATCAAGAAAATGCAAATCAAAACCACAGTTATCACCTCACTATAGAACAGCTATAACCAAAAAGGGAAGATAACCAGTGTTACCAACCTTGTGCACTGTTGGTGGGAATGTAAACTGGTACAGTCACTATGGAAAATAGTATAGAGGTTCCTCAAAAAAATTAAAAAATAGAACTACCATATGATCCAGCAATCCCACTTCTACGTTTGTATCCAAAAAAATTACACTTGCAATTACAACAAAAATTATAATGCCCACAAATAAGCCTAACAAGAAATACCTAAAAACAGTAACTGAAAACTCTTTTTTACTTAAAGACATTTTTTACTTAAAGGCAAAGTGATACCATTCTTGGAACTAAGTACACAATGATGCAACAATGTCAATTTGCCTGCAAATTAACCAATAATTCAATAAAATTACTATCAAAATCCCATCGAGATTTCTAAATCTTAATCTAATCCTAGTGATCTTTGAAGGACATAATAACATCCAAATAAATTCTGAAAAAGAACACAATAATGGGGAGCTACCCAGATAAACATATATGCTTTAAGCTTATAATCAATTATAATTAAAGTAATATGTAAAACAATGCATAGGAAGAGAAAGATGAATGGAATCATGGAGATAATTTTTCAAAGAACTGTGTACATTTGAGAATTTGATATATGAGAAATATGGCTCTTCAAAGCAGTGGGAATTGATGAACTATTCACTTGTTAGTATTAGTACAATGCAAAAATATTAAATTGGTTCCAACCAACCAACCATCAATGAATGAATGAATGAATGAATGAATGGATGAATATTTCACAGAGGTTCAAGTTGGTAATGCAAGGGGAAAAAATACCAGAGGAGAAAAACAGGAGATCTTTGATAATCTTGTAAACAAATATTCAGCAACTTAAAAAAACTGTTAATATCTAAACAAAATGGTTATATATGTATCTAAAGCATGCAACATTATAAAGCTGTTGAAAAGAATGAGAGATAGACACATACTGGCACAGAAAGATCTTCCTGATACATTAAATACAAAAAACAGATCTGGGAGAAAAAAATTCATGTAGTACAATGCTATTTATGAATAAGCAAGAGAACTACTAATATGTACACTTATATACATGTAAATATATACTAAGTTCTGGGAAAACACACATCAAACCATGAACAGCAGTTACCTCTAACAAGGGAATATGGGAGAATGGGTGGGGATATCAAAGAGGATTTTCATGTCTTGGTTATATGCTTCTGTATTGATTTGGTCTTTTTATATTGAGATACCTCTTCACAGGTTTATATACAATTTAAAAATACAATTTCGGGGGACTCCTGGGTGGCTCAGTCGGTTAAGCGGCTGCCTTCGGCTCAGGTCATGATCCTGGAGTCCCGGGATCAAGTCCCACATCGGGCTCCCTGCTCAGCAGGGAGTCTGCTTCTCCCTCTGACCCTCTTCCCTCTCGTGCTTTCTATCTCTCATTCTCTCTGTCTCTGAAATAAATAAATAAAATCTTAAAAAAAAAGAAAGAAAGAAAGAAAGAAACAGATGGGTGATACCAATTGTGCCTGTTAGTATTGCTAGTTTTAGGAAAATGTTTTCTTAGTAATTATCTAGAACCACAAAATGCTAAGTGGCAATCTTTAGTCCTAACTCAATATTGTTATTTTAATTTGCTGGAATTAGCATAGAGAGAGAAGAATATGCTAACAGACTGTATGCATACATACCGTATAATATGAAGCCACAGATCATTTTCTTTGACCTTCACCACATCAAGTGAAAGGTTTCTAAAACCTCCCGCTCCTTGGAAAGCAAACCAGGGAATATAAATTGCCTGGGCCTGCGGATCTTTGTGTTCTGCTGGATCAAAAACCCATCCTGGCAGAGTTCACCATGGAGAAGCCAGCAGCAGTACCACCGCCACAGGCTCAGCACATTTACAGCATGAAGCAAAGGGGCAGGGGGAGACCTTAACAGATTCTTATGTTTTTAGCAACCAAAATGAAATGTGGCATAGTATTAGATTTAATGTGTATCAATCTATGTATTTGAGTCAAAGTTTAAGCAAAAACAATACTGACAAATTTTTCTAACTAATGTAATAATCACAAATTTACATACTGAAATTATGCACTCAACCCAAAACGGCAAGATCAGTAACCAAGGGTTATTATATACAATATCACACTTCCACACATGCAGACACACAAAACAGTTTTGTAATTGTTTCATTAGGATGTTCACCAACATCTATTTAAGCAGCATCATTCCTCTTGGACAGCAGTTCTAAATTACACCTGAAAAATTCTCTCAGAGGCATTCAAATAGGCAATTACTGGGGATGCGTGGGTGGCTCAGTCAGTTAAGCATCTGCCATCGGCTCAGGTCATGATCTTGGGGTCCTGGGATCAAGTCCCACATCAGGCTCCCTGCTTCTCCCTCTGCCGCCCCACTCGTTTTCTCTAAGTAAAATCTTAAAAAAAAAAAAAAAATTCTAAAAAGCCGAGAAGAGAGTTGTGATCTATAAGGAGAAAGTATAAAATTATATAAATATATGACATATATTTATATATTAATATAAATCTTATGTTAAATTATATAAAATATAAAATTTTAAGGGGCGCCTGTGTGGCTCAGTAGGTTTAGTGGCTGCCTTTAGCTCAGGTCACGATCCCAGTGTCCTGGGATCAAGCCCCACATTGGGCTCTCTGCTCCTCCAGGAGCCTGCTTCTCCCTCTCCCTCTGCCACTCCCCCTGCTTGTGCTCTCTCTCTCTCCCTCTGTCAAATAAATAAAATCTTAAATACATATACGTATGTATATATACATGTATATACATATATATAAGATTTTAAGTATGAAATATTAGTAACACTAAGCCTAGAAGTTAGGGCCACAGTTCACCACTACTGTGAGATTCCAAACAGCACCATGAGTACCTACTGTTCCCTTCGTTACACCATAATATTGGAGTCTCAATCCATAGCCACAGAGTACACATATCCAACTCTGGTCTACCATTCTGAAAACCTCATCACTGGTCTCTAGAGAGAGACTTTAAAAACCTAAAACTCAGGGGTGCCTGGGTGGCTCAGTCATTAAGCATCTGCCTTCGGCTCAGGTCATGATCCCAGAGTCCTGGGATCGAGCCCTGCATCGGGCTCCCTGCTTGGCGGAAAGCCTGCTCCTCCCTCTCCCACTCCCCCTGCTTGTGTTCCCTCTCTTCGCTGTGTCTGTCTCTGTCAAATAAATAAAATCTTAGGGGCGCCTGGGTGGCTCAGGCGGTTAAGCATCTGCCTTTGGCTCGGGTCGTGATCCCGGGGTCCTGGGATCGAGCCCCACGTCGGGCTTCCTGTTTGGCGGGAGGCCTGCTTCTCCCTCTCCCACTCCTCCTGCTTGTGTTCCCTCTCTTTCTCTCTGTCAAATAAATGAATAAAATCTTTTAAAAATAAATAAATAAATAAATAAAATCTTAAAAAAAAAAAAAAACTAAAACTCACAGATATATATGTACATGGACACATCCTCCAAAAGACCCAATATATACCAAAAATATAGCATTACAAATAGGTATCCTAAATTCTTTGGTCTCTAATTTCTTTCAGTTGGCAAGTAGGGGTTTATGGGTTTAAATGAAAAACCAGATAGTACATACTGAGAGCACTCCTGGCACACAGCACTCAATAGATGGCAATTCTTTCTTCACCACTTCTTCTAAGAACCGAGGCCCACCCTAAATCTGTCAGCAGAACCCTGTGTCCTACCTCCCTTTTCCCTGATACTCTAGATTCTTTCAAAAGTGTGTCTCTCAACAGACCTCCAAACATATGAACTTTCAGAGATTAAAAAAGTTGAGGCCAAAGCAAAAAGACATCTCTTCCTGCCACCAAAAGATGGTGTAAGACAGTGGACGCTTGCATGTGGACACACTCGACTTGGAACAAATGGACTTTTGAACCAGTTTTAAGTAGAACAGAGTCAATACATTACATTTTCTGACACAAATGACAATCTTTGAATAACCTTGATCCATTACTCTTCTTAATTTCACATTACTCAGTGTTCTCACAGTTCCCAAAGTGTGGCCCCCAACAAGCAGCATCAGCAATACCTGGAAATTTGTCAGAAATGCAAATTCTTAAATCCCACCTCACACCTGAATCAGAACTGCTGGGGATGGGACCCAGCAATTTGTGTTTTAACAAACTCCCCGCACTGAAGTTTGAGAACTATTCTATATAATCTGGTGAAGAATCTACAGTGAAACTCCAAATTTACCTATCCCAAAAGAAATCTGTTAACATTATCAAGTATTCTGAAATCTCCTATGTGTAGTATATGACAAAAAGCCTATTTGACTCACAAAAATCAATACAAAAGTCCTACTAAAACATGCTTTTAAAAAGAAATTTTATAATGACAGGTAAAAATACAGGGAGGCACAAAAAGGTCTCAAAGGATATCTAGACGAAGGAAGTTATATTATGAAGTCATTAAATATTGGGGCGTCTGGGTGGCTCAGTCGTAAGCATCTGCCTTCGGCTCAGGTCATGATCCCAGGGTCCTGGGATCGAGTCCCACATCGGGCTCCCTGCTCCGCGGGAAGCCTGCTTCTCCCTCTCCCACTCCCCCTGCTTGTGTTCCTGCTCTCGCTGTCTCTCTCAGGAGGGGAGAAGGTCAGAGGGAGAAGCAGGCTTCCCGCGGAGCAGGGAGCCCGATGTGGGACTCGATCCCAGGACCCTGGGATCACGACCTGAGCCGAAGGCAGACGTTTAACAACTGAGCCACCCAGGCGCCCATAAATAAAATCTTTTTAAAAAAAAAACGAAGTCATTAAATATTAACCAGAAAACAAATGTGCCAGCTTAGAATGAGGTCTCTACCTAAACGTTACATTTGCACTGGCCTGTGCTTCTGGTTCACCTTCTCTGAAGAAAAAACATTCCTATGAAAAGAGTGAGTGAAAAAGAACCATGAACTATGTGTCCTCTGACTGACACCCAGCCCCTAGGACAAATCATCCTAAGAGGATAACATTTAAAACACTAATTCAAAAATATATGTGCAACCCTATGTTTACTGCAGCATTATTTACAATAGCCAAGATATGGAAGTAGCCCAAGTGTCCAACCATAGATGAATAAATATGTGGTGCACACACACACACACACAATAGAATATCAGCCACAAAAAAAAGATGAGATCTTGCCATTTGCAACAACATGGATGGACCTGGAGGGTATTATGCTAGGTGAAATTAAGTTAGAGGAAAACAAATACCAAAAGATTTCACTTACATGTGGAATCTAAAAAACAAACGAATGAACAAAAAGCAGAATCAGACCTATAAACAGAGAACTGATGGTTGCCAGAGCAGAGGGAAGAGGGGGGAGGGATGAGCAAAATGGGTGAAGGGGTGTGGGAGATACAGGCTTCCAGTTATGGAGTAAGTCACAGGAATAAAAAGCACAGTATGGGGAGTATATTCACTGGTCCTGTCACAGCACTGTATGGTGACAGATGGTAGTTACACTTGCAGTGAGCATAGCATAATTTTTAAAATTGTTGAATCTCTATGTTGTACACCTGAAACTAATGTAACATCGTGTATCAAATATAATTCAAATTGGAAGAAAAGGAAAAAAGAGGGTAACATTTACTTTCAGGGAAAGTAAGGTCTAATGTGATTTCAAGTCCCCCAAATCCCTACCTTTTTGATGCTTTCTGAAAGTTCTTTAATAATCAAGAGTCACCTGAGAGGAAAAAAGACTTAGAGAAAACAGAGACTTAAAACGTAAGTGATAAGACAATTCTACCCTTTAGCATGCCCTCAAGATGACAAGAGCAGTGTTTTAGTTTACAAAACATGTTCACATACAACTGACATAATCTCTACAACCATCTCAAGATAAATAACAACACTGCTACTTACTGAGTACTTGGTACATAATTTTATGAGGCTGGGAGCTGTAAACTCTTTACTAATGCCTGACAGAAGATTTGGGGGTGCCTGGGTGGCTCAGTTGGTTAAGCGACTGCCTTTGGCTCAGGTCATGATCCTGGAGTCCCGGGATCGAGTCCCGCATCGGGCTCCCTGCTCAGCGGGGAGTCTGCTTCTCCCTCTGACCCTCTTCCCTCTCGTGCTATCTCTCATTCTCTCCCTCTCAAATAAATAAAATCTTTAAAAAAAAAAAAAAGACAAGATTTGAATCCAATTCTACTTCTAAAAGCCATGTTCTCTAAATCTCTACAGTAGAGCAAAATTTGGAGGCAAAGGCATGAGTTTCAGGTCCATAATTTAACAGCTATGTGACCTTAGGAAGTCATTCAATTCCTTTAACTCATCATCTATAAAACACGAAGATCAATACCTACCTATTTCAGAGTAGTTTTAAAGATCAAATGAGATAAAGGACATAAAATGTCTTCATAAACTCTAAAAATACATACACAAATATAATTATTATCATCATTCCCGATTTTGATAAAGAATGAACAGGAGAAAAAAAAAACAGTGAAAGAGGGTTGCAGGGGGAAAGATGCTTTTGTTTGGCTTTGCTTTCTTTTTAAGTATGCTAATGACCTTTAAGAAGGATCTTCAGACTTCATTATTTACCTGGGACCTTACTGTCAATTGGGCTGTGAGAAAAGAATCTGTATCATTTTGTCACTTTGCTGTAAGTTTAGACACAGTTATGTATCTGTAACTTCTGCAGATTTAGAGGTTAATAAAAATGTAACAGCTTATTTCTTTTTAAAAGTTTAGCTTCTCATAAGAATCAGTGACCATGGCGCACCTGGGTGGCTCAGTCTATTAAGCATCTGCCTTCGGCTTGGGTCATGATCCCACAGTCCTGGGATCGAGCCCTGCATCAGGCTCCCTGCTCAGTGGGGAGTCTGCTTCTCCCTCTGACTCTCACCCCCACTTGTGCTTTCTCACATAAGTAAATAAATAAATAAATAAGTATCTTAAAAAAAAAAAAAAAAAGAATCCGTGACCACATTGGGGTGCCTGGCTGGCTCAGTCAGAAGAGCAGGCAAGTCTTGATCTTAGGGTCCTGACTTCAAGCCCCACATTGGGTGTAGAGATTACTTAAATTAAAAAAAGAAAAAAGAAAAAGAAAAGAATTAGTGACCACTGTACTAGGCCACCATAACCATAATTAAAATTGTCTTGCAACAGTCTTCTTATTCTTTTCTACAGTATCATTTTCAACCTGGGGTGCCTACATCTTTCATTCTGCAAAGATTAAAACATGAAGTAAATCAGTCCACTTAAAATGATGAGTTTAAGGGAAATTATTCAAAATTTCACAATTTAAGGTTAATTTTTATAGTATTTTCAGCAAATGAGAGAAGTTGAAGTGAAATCACTCAACTGTTGCAAGGTCTGTTAGATATTAAAAAACAATTAAGTATCCAACCCTAGATTAATAGTCACAAAACATCAATTCACCAAAAGGTTCAATAGTTGAGTTCAGAAGTCATACAACCCTCACCCCTTTCGTACCAAAGCCAGCCCTATTATTTTTATTCCTTCTAAATTATTTCCATAAAAATCACTTTTGACAAGGCAAATTATTACAATGTACCTATATTAACAATAAAAAAATCTCCCTCTGCCTCTCTCTGTCTCTCATGAATAAATAAATAAAAAAAAGTTGAAAAAAAATTAAAAATACCATTTCTTTCTACAGAAGAAAAATCATGGGCTCTGATAAGCCATTTCTAAAACGTCTGTACATTTTTACTGATTACAACAAACAATATTTGATCTACATTTAAAGCTACATGTAAGCTCAAAAGCCTGCCAGACCTAATAATTTCATATATGAAATTATGTGCTAATACCTCAATACTGAAACTCAAGACAGCTATTTGTACACTACTTCCAGGATTCAGATTTTTTATGTAAATGTCAAATGATAGGTTCAGGAGCTTTTGAATCTGATTCATTTATTCATTCAATTCAGAATCTACCATGGTTTTTTTTTTTTTTTTTTAAAGATTTTTATTTATTTGAGGGAGTGTGAACAAGAGAGAGAGAAATCACAGGAGCAGGGGCAGAGGGCAGAGCAAGGAGCCAAACTCCCAGCACCCTGGGATCATGACTTGAGCCGAAGGCAGACACTTACCCGACTGAGCCACCCAGGCACCCCCTACCACGTTTTTCTAAGCAGTTCTCAACTAGGCGCAATTTGCTAAATGTCCCCTGGGGTGGAGGCAATGTCTGGAAACATTTCTGGTTGTCATAACTGGAGGCGAGGGTTACCG
The DNA here is from genome assembly GCF_003265705.2 of Callorhinus ursinus. Taxonomy (NCBI): domain Eukaryota; kingdom Metazoa; phylum Chordata; class Mammalia; order Carnivora; family Otariidae; genus Callorhinus; species Callorhinus ursinus. Next base: position 36,965,279 of record NW_027397075.1, read on the forward strand.
GAAAGGGGTGCTACTGGCATCTAGTGAGTAGATGCCAGGATGCTGCTAAACATCCTACAAAGCACAGGATAGTCCCCCCGCCAACAAGGAACCATCCACCCCAAAATGTCAATACTGCCAAGGCTGAGAAACTCTATCTATAGAAAAGTTGATAAACACTGCAGGGCACCTGGGTAGCTCAGCCGGTTAAGCATCTGCCTTCGGCTCAGGTCATGATCCTGGAGTCCCAGGATAGAGCCCCACAACGGGTTCTCTGCTCAGCTGGGAGTCCGCTTCTCCCTTTGCCCCTCATCCTGCTTGTGCTCCTGCAAGTGCTCTTTCTCGCTCTCTCAAATAAAATCTTAAAAAAAAAAAAATTAAGTCACAAAAATTTTTAAAAAAGAAAAAGCTTATAAGCATTCATCTGTCTAGAAAGAGTACTCACTTCACCTTTGTTTCCTCTATTATTTGCTAATGACAGTCTTTTCATACTTGTTTGTTACTTACTCAACAAACTTACCCTAATCCCATCCTCTCAATCAGCTTCTAACTTCCAAACTTGTTGAAAGAATAATCATTATCTCAGCCAATTTCAAAACCTCATAGTCTTTGACTCACCCCTATTTTTATAAGAGTAGTGGTAGTAAAAGCAGCAGCTAACACATATTAGCTCTTACTATGTGTCAGGCAGTAAGTGCCTTATGTATATTAACTAATTTAATCTAGGTATTATTATTATTGGTGCTCTTATCCCTATTTTACCAGTGGAGTCCAAGGCATAAAAAGGTTAAATAACTTGCCCAGGGTCACACAAATAAGCAGCTGAGCCAGGTTTCAAATCCAGGCAGAACGGCCCCAGAGTTCATGCCCTTAATAAATATTCCAAAGTGATCTCTCTTCTTTCATCCTCTATACTGAATCATGAAGCCCTTTAAGTTCTACAAGGACAGGGACTCTTGTTATGTTCACAGCAACATTCCCGGAACCCAGTTACATAATAGGTACTCAAAAATCTTGTTTATTGAATCAACTATCCCTCAAACTTACCCCTACTATTTCCTTTGCCTCTACTTAAGGCCAGTCTTGGAAAATTCACACCTGGGTTTGTTGATATATCCTATGAATCAGCCAATCATGTAAACTGATATAAGCTCCTCTGCCACATTTTCCATCACCCAGGCCCAATCAAACATACCCAAAGCTTTCTTGTGGCCGCTTCAATCAGAATCATAAAATCCTAGAGTCAGAGGCTACCTTAGGGATCCTCCAGTCCAATATTTTGCAGATAAAGAAACCCAAATATGGCAAGTAACTAAATTACGCAGCCAGGTGGAGCCAGGACCAGAACTTGATTCTTGCAATTTTTGCTCTAGGATTTACTCCTGGAGGACTTGCTTCACTCCTGCCAGATGTCTCCTCACTATCCCACCAACAAATCATGTTAATTCCCACTGTTTATGCTCAAGCTGTCTCTCCTGCCCGGCCTCCCCTCTTTTCCTTGTTGCATAGATCCAAATCCTATCCACCCTTCAAAATTTCTTCCTATTCCATTCTTCATGACATTCCTCCTTCTCTGAAAAGTTTATATCTTCAGTAAGATGCTGGAGGAAGAGAATCACTGTCACCTATTGGGCCAAGTTTAATGCATACTAACACTTCCCACAAAGCTAGGCTACTTGATGATCTTCCTTGAAAGCGTGTCATCCATTCTTTCCTCCACTGTTTTAGAAAGTGATTTTAATAAAGACTAACTCATACACAGTGCCTTCATAAAATGTTCATATATCTGGAAGAGAACCTCACTCACATCTTTTAACAGTAGACATGTAACACCTGAATGGTCCCAAATCACTTATATCTTCTCCATTTAGAAACGACTCAGCATATTCACAAAGCCCAAACCCAGAGCTCTGATACAACTTAGCTAGCAGCCACAGTTCCTTGAGTTCACCTTTCTTTGCATACTACCATCTATCATTACTTCCTCCAAAACTCCCATTTCTAACAAATAGTTCACACTTCTTTTTCTTCCTCCTCTTCCCTACATTGTGCAATATAAACACCCTCTTTTATCCTTTATTATTAGTGAAACTCCAGTTTGCTACCGCTCATCCAACCTCAACTATCCAGCCTCTATATAAGTCATAACTATCTCTTCAGCCTAAGGTCTTATGGTATCCCAACCCCATGAAGGTCAATTTTGTTTTTCCCCCTTCTCTCCTCTTCCTTCCTCTAGAAAAGTGGTCTCAAAAGTGGTGTGGGTACAGCTCAGAGGAAGCGGAAAGGATCCCCTGGGCTGCAGGAAAAAAAGTATGTACCAGAACTCTCATTATTTTTTCATCTCATCCCTTTTAAATTCTATTTCTGTGTGCATTTATAAGTTACATAACATATTGGTACAGCAGAACAAGTACATATATAATTAACAGATAATGAATTCTTGGGGTATGTGCTCTTTTACTGATAAGAAGATATGATCAAAGAACTCGGAGACAACCATTCTAAAAATACCTTGATAATGAGGCCAAAGTAATAGGTTCCAAACTAAACAGAAGATTTATGTACATATGCACACTGTAGGAAGAAAACTCTTGTTCATGTCCAAAGTCCTAACCATGCCCACCAACCTCTAACCCCTGCCAGCTTCTCAGAACTGCGTCCTACTCAAAAGAGAACACAGGAGTCTGGTAATACTTTTCATTTCCAGTTTTGGGGCGGGGGGGGGGAAGAGTCTCAAAAGCGCTGAGATACTACCCTTATCTTTGCCGTATCAGAGTATTTCAAGTCACTGCTCACTATTCTGACACTGCTCATAGTCTGAGTTATACGTGTATATACTTTATATGCCACTAGCTCCTGAGATTCAGTTCCTATTTCCAAATCCCTCGAGGCACAACTCCTTCCCTTCGCTAACGACCGATACACTAACACCTACTGGATTGAGCTCACACCTCCCAGCATCCTTGCCACCCCTGGGGATACTACCTACCATCTTCCCCAAGCCACACAGTCTGTCCCAGGGTAGAGGACAGTCCATCCACCGTCCCTAAGACCACTTCTCTTTCCTTCTCCGCCCCCGGGAGCTGCCAGCCAGGCTGGAGACGGGAGGGGGGAGGGGTGTGACTCGCCTCCCGTGACTGGCCCAGATGGCAGCGGATTCCGCCCCCACTCTCAGGCACCCCGCCACCCCTAGACCCCCTAGAGCTGCCTGTCTCCTTCCCACCCCGCCCCAATCCCACCCCCGGCCTCCCCCACGCCCTCACGCCAGCTCCCAGACACACTCACCATGCTGGGTGAAGACATTGAAGCCGGCCTCTGTGGTGCGCCCCGCCAGGTCCCGCCTGCGGCCGGAGGGCCTGGCTGCACTGCTGACCCGGATCCCGCGAGGCTGCGGCTGCTGAAGCCCCGGAGCCTCCCCGACGCGGCCCACCTGCTGCCCCATCCCTGCGCTCTCGTACTCCCGCGCCCCCACCGACCCCAGGTCACATTCCTCCCTGGCTCCGGCCTCAGGTTCCCGGCGCTGCTCCGGCCTCTCCTTCCCAGTCCAGGCCCCGGCCCCGAGCGGTCGGGCCGCCGGCGGCTCCGCGGACTCCTCAAAGCAGCCGCCGCGCTGCCTCTCAGCGACTCACAGATTCTCGTTCACCCTCCTCCTCCCGCGGCTCCGCGCCCCCAACGCCGCCGCCGCCGCCGCCGCCATCTTTAAACCACCGAGCGCTGGGAGAGCGTGGGACAGAGCGTCTCCCGCCCCCCACCCGACCAGTCACCTCCGCTACTCGGAGGGAGGGCTTCCCCGCGGCCCCGCCCCGGCCCGGCCCCACTCCGCCTGCGCCGCCCCCGCCTCCTCCCCGGGTGGGTCCCCCCAGTGCCCACCTCCTTGGCACGTCCACCGCTCCTTCAGGTCTTTCGGTCCCTGTGTGTCTTCGCGCCACCTGGGCCTCCCAGGTCTGACTTCGTCTTAGCCGACCCCTCCCAGCTTCGGCGCTACAAGCTACCGCCTTTTGGAGTTGGACGGTCTAAAGCCCTGTCCCACCTCCACCTGTCAAATCAGTCAGTTGCGCTGAGCGCCCCAGGTGCCCGGTTGAGACAGGAAAGCACAAGTCATTTGCTACTTGCCATCCAAGTGAGGATCCCTGAAACGCCCAGGAGAATCCCTTCTAATACCATTGTCAGCAGCAGGCCTAGAGTCTAAGATTATACAAAATTTACATGAAGGTAGTAAAAAGGTACATTATTATATTGTAATTTTTTGAAATTATTTCATGATGTTAAACTGCACTCGCCTCCGTTGTCTGTATTCTGCGGTCTCATTGGAGAAGCAGTTATGGCCCCATTCCTCATATTATATTACCATGAATTCCTCTTGAACTCCTTTACCGTCTAACCACGTGTTTCTGTTACCATTACAATGCTTGACAGTAAAGCTAATCTTTGCACTGGTGTGCTTTATATACCGTGCTCGGGGTCAGGTCTTCTTTTGATGACAAAGGGGGAAAAGAAAATTTCTCTTTGACTCTGTTTCTGAGTCAGAACTTACTCATCATTATATTGTCTAAAGAGAGTGACTCAAACAGCAGTTTTTTTAAACATGCACACACATACATATGTACAAACATTCACTAAGCATTGCCCCATTGCACATTCTTGCATCTTAATATTGACCCAGTTTTTTTTTAATTCTCAAGGAACTTGATAACTATCCTCTTTCTATTCCTTTCACTCCCTATTTCCCTGATAAAAAGTATCAGTTATTACAGGTACCACACTGAAAATTTGCTTAAAATTAAAGCAGACAGGATGGGAGACCTTGCAAAGAAGCAACAAAACACCCACTGGGAAGATAGGTTCAGGGGGGAAAGGTGGATGCAGCTGTCCTTTACACATCTTTCATAGAACCAGGGTGACCTTAGATGAACCATCCACTGACATTGATACTACTATCAGAGCGTTATGGAATTATTCCATTGCCATCCAGGGTGTAACCAGAAATAACTGAAAGTCTCCCCCCCCCCAAGAAAGGGAACAGAAACACTATGCTTTAGCACTAGATAGAATATGAATTTTCCATTTAGATCAAAGTTTTCCCGTGTTTAAAATATTTTTTTCCTTTTAATTCCCAAAGTGTTTGCAACTACTGGGGAAAAAAATCATTTACAAGGGACAAAGGTTATCATACAGCTAGAATTTGGTTTGTTGTTTGGTTTTTATTATCTGAGAGAATATTAATTTGGGGATAACAGTCTGGCCTCTCTGCTAATTCACGCATGGCACATAGTAGATGGGTACAGGACAGTAGTTAAGGGCAGGGACTCTGAAGCCAGACTGAGTTCAAAAACTGGGCTCTGATACTTATTGGGTATTTGCTCTTGGCAAATACTTAACCTTTTGTGTGTCAGGTCCTCATCCATGAAGTGATGGTGATAACAATAATACCTACCTGATAGGGCTGTTGTTAGAATTAAGTTGGTTGGGCGCCTGGGTGGCTCAGTTGGTTAAGCAACTGCCTTCGGCTCAGGTCATGATCCTGGAGTCCCGGGATCGAGTCCCACATCGGGCCCCCTGCCAAGCAGGGAGTCTGCTTCTCCCTCTGACCCTCTTCCCTCCCATGCTCTCTATCTCTCATTCTCTCTCTCAAATAAATAAATAAAATCTTTAAAAATATATATATCACTTTATTAGTCATTCCTACGTGATTATGCACATGTGGACTATTATCTAATACCTTTGTTTTGCATATGAAGATTCCTCTACCACTGATTCTTAAGATCCTATCTAGACTAAAGCAAATATCTTATAAGTGGCGATTTAGGATATATGCATTATCTTGTAGGTATTTTCCTTTCTTTCATTTTCAAAGTGAAATGGGAACTTTAAGAATGGGGAATGGTGATAGACTAGGGAGAAACCTATTTCATTAGGCATGGGAAATTATTTCATCTCAATATAACGAAGGCATAGTGACTTACCTGAGGATTACATTTCAACATTTAAAACAATTACATTTAAACAATCCCAAGTAGTACCATCTCAAAGTGAACTGAGGGCAGCTGTGAGCTCCAGGCAGGGGCAGAAACCAGGTGGGAAAAAGTAGCAGGGATGGTGCACAGTAGCCCAGGGACAACCTCAACCAACCGATAGCCAGGTGCTAGCATAAAAGATCAGACAGACACATCAGTAACATTAACAAGGCACATTGAAGACGTAGATGCTTATCATCTTTACCTTCCCTGTGATAGGAGCAATACCACTATTTCCAGAAGCAAGGGACGTGTGAGCAACGCTTCACTGAACCCTTTCTTTATCAGTCTGCGTTTCTAGGCTATTGCCACATTTTTACATTGTCTGTCATACCTACTTCTTCTTCTACCTCTATATGAACACAGTGTTCCTTTAGATTCAGGTCATCTTTGCTGGATTCTCCTGCTGTATAAGCCTTTTCTTCCTAGCTTCCTCACCTTTAGTACCAAGCAACTCACTAAAACAAAAATATTTCTTTCTCTCATCTCTTTGACGACTGTGTTTCCCCTCCCCTTCATTATATACAATGTCCAAATTTTTCACCTGCTTCAAAATTATTTTCTAGGACACCCTGGATTATAATTGCTTAATATGGGTCATCTCTTGTTCCTCAAACCCCCACCCCTCCTATGGCAGGCATGTGTGTTTCATCCAATTAGCCTATTTCATGATATCTTCTTTCTTCGCTACGACTTTTGAAATAATCGTATTCTCCATAATATGGCTCCCAAGTGACTCCTCTTACAGTACTCAGAATTCTACTCAAATCCTGCCTCCTTTGGGGTGCCTGTGTGGCTCAGTCGTTGGGTGTCTGCCTTCGGCTCAGGTCGTGATCCCAGGGTCCTGGGATCGAGCCCCGCATCGGGGTTCCTGCTCTGCGGGAAGCCTGCTTCTCCCTCTCCCACTCCCCCTGCTTGTGTTCCTGCTCTCGCTCTCTCTCTCTCTCTCTCTCTGTCAAATAAATAAAATCTTAAAAAAAAAAAAATCCTGCCTCCTTTATAAGAGAATCCCAGACTCATCTACAGATACTTAGTGGTTTCCCTGGATTCTACCGGTCCATACCTAAAACAACCACAGCTGGTAACAATTCTCTGCCTTAACATTCAATACCTTCCTCTAAGGTAATTGGAGGGGCCCGGGGGGGGGGTGTTGCAATCTCCACTAGTCCCTGTTTTTACCAGTCTACATTTCCAGGCCGGTAAATGTGTTTAATTTTGACATGTGGCTCAGCATCACAGGGTTGGAAAGAACCTTAGAGGTCACCTAGGCTAATCTGGAATTCCCTCGACAATAACTCCAGTGAGGGAACTCATTTATTTTGAGGAGTTGTTGTTGTTGTTGTTGTTTTTAGAGAGAGAGACAGGGACACCTGGGTGGTTCAGTCAGTTGAGTGTCTGCCTTGGGCTCAGGTCGTGATCTTAGGGTCCTGGGGCTGAGCCCAGCGGGCGTTCAGCTCCCTGCTCAATGGGGAGCCTGCTTCTCCCTCTCCCTGCCCCCCACTCATGCTCTTTCTCTCTCTATTTCAAATGAATAAATAAAATCTTTAAAAATAAAATAAAGAGAGAGAGAGAATGAGCAGGGGGCAAGTGGGGGAGGGAGAAGCAGCCTCCCAGCTGAATAGGGAGCCAGACGCCTCCTGGGCTCAGTCCCAGGACCTTGAGATATGACCTGAGCCCAAGGCAGACACTCAGCCGACTGAGCCACCCAGGCGCCCTTAAGGAGTTCTAATCGCTAAAAAGTTCATTCTAAAAATGAACTGACACATGCCTCCTTGAAACTTCTACCTGTCTCACCCTGGTCCTAGTTCTACCCAGTAGCTAAACAAAACAAATCTAACCTTTCTTCTACACAACCGCCCTTCAAATATTTGAGAACTGTCATGTTTCCCCAAATCTTTTCTTTTACTACTTGTATTCATGTATATGCTTGTCTAGTTATGTTTATCTTTGTTTATATTATCCACACAGGCTAAAAATATTTATGTAGATAAATTGGAAGAAAAAAATGTCATTTTATATGTAGCCTTTTTCCTTTTTTCCCCAGCTTTATTGAGATATAATTGACATACAACATGTGGTTTAAGTTGTACAACGTCGTGATTTGACACACATATTTTGCAAAATGATTACCACCATAGCTTTAGTTAACACCTCCACCACATCGTATAATAACCGTTTTTGTGGTGAGAACATTTAAGGTCTACTCTTTTAGGGCGCCTGGGTGGCTCAGATGGTTAAGTGTCTGCCTTTGGCTCAGGTCATGATCCCAGGGTCCTGGGATCAAGTCCCACATCGGGCTCCCTGCTCCTTGGGAGCCTGCTTCTCCCTCTGCTTCTCTGTCTCTCTCTCTCTCCCTCTGTCTCTCATGAATAAATAAATAAAATCTTTAAAAAAATAGATCTACTGTTTTAGCAACTTTCAAGTATATAGTACAGTATTATTAGGTATAATCGCCATGCTGTGCGTTAGATCCCCAGAGCTTATCCCCAAATTGGATGTTTGTATCCTTTGGCCAACATCTCTCCATTTCCCCCTACTCCAAATGCTGCTAAGCACCATTCTAGTTTCTGTTTCTATGGGTTTGGCTTTTTTATTTTTACTTTATTATTTTTTAAAGATTTTATTTTTAACTAATCTCTGTACCCAACATGGAGCTCGAACTCACGACCCCTAAATCAAGGACTGAGCCAGTAAGTGCCCCGAGTTTTGACTTTTTTAGATTCCACATTTAAGTGACACACAGTATTTGTCCTTGTCTGTCTGACTTATTTCACTTAGCATAATGTCCTCAAGGTTGCAATTTATGTTGTTGCAAATGACAGGATCTTATCCTTTCTCATGGCCGAATGATATTCCCGTGTGTGTGTGTGTGTGTGTGTGTGTGTGTGTGTGTGTGTGTGTATCACATCTTTTTTATCCATTCCTTTTAAGCTGTTTGTGCATGCAGTACTTTAGATTTATGTGTGGTTTGTCTCTGCATTGTTCTTATATTAAATCTTTAAGGGCCTGCACAGTGCCAAATACAGTTCCATTTATAGATCGACACTTTAAAAGTTTTTTTGGATGACAATGAAGAGGAGAAGGATTCTTATCTGGCTGGGAGAGAGTAAGTCATTCTCTTTGAAGATAAGGAGTTGGATTAAATGACCTCTTGGTTTTTGGGGTTTTTTTTAGCCCCAAGGGTCTATGATTCAATATTTCTTTGATTAAAAAACTTTATAAGTTATTAAAGAGACTCTTTCAATTAGCAAAGTGCTATATAAAATGTTACTAGCAGTAATAACATCTATTCATTGTAAATTAATAAATTAGTACTCCCTCCTTTTCTCTGGTAACAATGAATAGCTGACTGAACAATCCATTTGACATGTAGCCCATCAGTAACTGTAGTGTGGTGGGATTGGTTTAGAACCTATGTGTCAGGGGCACCTGGGTGGCTCAGTTGATTAAGCGACTGCCTTCGGCTCAGGTCATGATCCTGGAGTCCCGGGATCGAGTCCCGCATCGGGCTCCCTGCTCAGCAGGGACTCTGCTTCTCCCTCTGACCCTCTTCCCTCTCGTGCTCTCTATTTCTCCTTCTCTCTCTCTCAAATAAATAAATAAAATCTTTAAAAAAAAAAAAAAAGAACCTATGTGTCACTATACACATTGTTTTAAATGGGTCCTTGATCCCAGGACCCTGAGATCATGACCTGAGCTGAAGGCAGACCCTCAAATGCTCAATACACAAACACATTGTTTCTGTTTTTTTAAGATTTTATTTATTTATTTATTTGAGAGAGAGAGAGAGAGAGAGAGAGATGGCAACAGACAGTACAAGGGAGAAGGAGAAGCAGCTCCCCGCTGAGCTGGGAGCCCAATGCGGGGCTCGATCCCAGGACCCTGGGATCATGACCTGAGCCGAAGGCAGACGCATAAGCGACTGAGCCACCCAGGCCCCCCTACATACATGCCATTTCAGTTGCATAACAAACCATCCCCAAACCTAGGGCTTAGAACAACAGTGATTTATTACTCCTTGCAATTCTATAGACTGCTGGCCAGTTCTGCCAAAGGGACCTCGGCTCACTCATGTGACAGCACTCAGAGGAAGGGTCAGCTGAGCTGGAATGTTCACCTTGGCCTCATTCACATACTGGCAGTTGGTGCCACTGTTAGTTAGTGTCTCAGTTCTCCTCCATCTGGCTCCTTATGGGCTGAACTGTGCCCTCCCCCAAATTCAAAGGTTGAAGTTTATGACTCTATTTGAAGATAGGATTTTAAAGAGGTGATTAAGTTAAAATGAGGTCATTAGGGTGGCCCCTATTCTGATATGACCCATGTCCTTATACGGAGAGGAAGTTTAGACACAACCCGCACAGGGGAAGACCATGTGAAGTCATGAGGAGAACATGGCTATCTACAAACCAAGGAGAGGTCTTGGAAGAAGCCAACCTTACCGAAACCTCAATCTCATCTTTCTAGCCTCCTGAACTTTGACAAAATTAATGTCTGTTGTTTAACTCTCCCAGTCTGAGGTACTTTGTTATGGCAACACTAGCAAACCGAGATAAACAATCTAACCTTAGAGAGTAAGAGGTGTATTGGTTTGCTAGGGCTACGGTAACAACATACCACAGCCCCGGTGACTTATGCAACAGAAATTCATTTTCTCACAGTTCGGTAGGCTGGAACTCCGATGATGCCACCAGTGTCAGCAGGGTTGATTCTGAAGGCTATGAGAAAGAATCTGTTCTCTGCCTGTCTCCTAGCTTCTGGCGGTTTGCTGGTAATCTCTGGTATGGAGAAGCAGTACCCCGCTTCTGCCTGCACCTTCACATGCTTGCTGTTCTTTCTACCTTTGTCTCCATCGAAATCTCCCCCCTTTTTAAGGACATCAGTCCTATCAGATAAGGGCCTATCCTAATGACCTGATTTTAACCTGACTGCCTCCCTACAGACTCTATCTCCAAATGAATTCACATCGTGAGGTACTGGGAGTGAAGACTTCAACATACGAACTTCGGGAAAAAATACTCAACCCATAACACGGAGCTTCCTCATAGCATGGTGGTTGGTCTCAGGATTCTAAGACAGCATGACTATAAGCTGCAAAATCTCTTGCGGCTTAGGCTCCAAGACTCTCACAACACCATTTCCACCCATTCCATTAATCAAAGTAAGTCACAAAGCCAGCCCAGACTTAAAGAATGGGTAAAGAGACCCCAGGCCTTCATAGGAAGATTAGCAAAATATAGCCATGTTTTCAATCTTCCATGGGGTCTTATCCTTTTTTATAATTAACTATGTAACCTTAGGCTAATCATAAAAGCATAGATTCTTAGAATCAGAAGGGAACAAGGCCAATTTTATTGCCACTAACACATACATTTCCTCTGCCCCTTTCTTATTCCCAGGCCACCTTCTCCATCCATACCATGGGCTACTCCTGCATGAACCCATCAAGCCTCTGTGCCTGAGCTTAGGCTGTTACCTCTGCCTTGAAAGTCAATTATCTCTTCCTTTATTTCCATCTTTTTATTGAAGCATAATCTTTATACAGGAAAGTGCACACGCACGCGTACTACTTGATGAATTTCACAAACAAAACACATCCATGTCATCAGCATCCAAATCCAGAAGCATAACATTAACAGCACCCCAGAAGCACTCTCATGTCCTCTCCCAGCCTTCACCCATACCCTCCCCACTCCACAAAGGTAACAAATCTTCTGACTTTAATAGGATATGTTAATTTTTTCATGTTTTTGTACTTTATATGATGGAATCATACACTATGTAATCTTTTTCTTTAAGATTTTATTTATTTATTTTTAAGATTTTTTTTTTAAATTTATTTATTTTACAGAGAGAGACACAGAGAGAGAGGGAATACAAGCAGGGGGAGTAGGAGAGGGAGAAGCAGGTTTCCCACTGAAAAGGGAGTCCGATGTGGGACTCCATCCCAGGACCCTGGGACCATGACCTGAACCAAAGGCAGACGCTTAACGACTAAGCCACCCAGGTGCCCCAAGATTTTATTTATTTATTTGAGAGAGAGAATGAGAGATAGAGAGCACGAGAGGGAAGAGGGTCAGAGGGAGAAGCACACTCCCTGCCGAGCAGGGAGCCCGATGTGGGACTTGATCCCGGGACTTGAGGATCATGACCTGAGCCGAAGGCAGTCGCTTAACCAACTGAGCCACCCAGGTGCCCCAATATGTAATCTTTTGTGTCTGACATCTTTTACCCAAAATAATGTATGTGTGATTCATTTCTATTTTTGTTTATACTTGTAGGTTATTTATTTTTTAAGTAAGCTCTAGGCCTAATGTGGAGCTTGAATCCATGACCCCAAGATCAAGACCAAGACAGGCACCCCATATACTTGTAGGTTCTTTTTCATTGCTATATAGTATTCCACTGTATGAGGCTATGTTATACCTTATTTAACCATTCTACTACTGATGAACATTTGTGTAGTTTTCATTTGGGGCTATTATAAATACTGCTGTTATTAATATCCTAGTACGTGTCTTCTGGTGACCATAGATTAGCATTTTGTTAGATATTTACCTAGAACTTAGGACTAAGTGAGAACTAGATACTATCTAATATTCCAAAGTGATTTTACCAATTTATACTCCCACAAATAGTGTGAAAGAGTTTTAGTTGCTCCAGATTATCGATAACCTCCATCCTTTAAGATTTTAATCCATTTTACACTTCTTTTGCTGCCTAACTCCTATTTGTTTTTTTAAGACTCAGCTTAGGAGTCACCCTCTCTAAGAAGCCTAACTGACATGCTGGATTAGAAGGAATCACCCTTGGGCGCCTGGGTGGCTCAGTTGGTTAAGCGACTGCCTTCGGCTCAGGTCATGATCCTGGAGTCCCGGGATCGAGTCCCACATCGGACTCCCTGCTCAGCAGGGGGTCTGCTTCTCCCTCTGACCCTCTTCCCTCTCATGCTCTCTATCTCTCATTCTCTCTCTCTCTCTCAAATAAATAAATAAAATTAAAAAAAAAAGAAGGAATCACCCTTATCTGTACCCTAGTTGTTTGTTTCTTTGTTTTAAGACTTTATTTATTTGAGAGAGAAAGAGAGAGAGAGCAGAAGCAGGGGGAAGGGCAGAGGGAGAGGGAGAAGCAGACTCCCCACTGAGCAGGGAGCCCGATGTGGGGCTCGATCCCAAGACCCTGAGATCATGACCTGAGCCGAAGGCAGACGCTTAACCAACTGAGCCATCCAGGCACCCCTCTGTACCCTAGTTTTTAGAAGCTATCTGTTTAGAGTTGTTGAGGTTAGTGTGAAGAATGACAGACTGGTCCATGTATAATCTGGAACACATCTTTGGTGAACGATTTAGCAGAATCTATTATTACGTACACTCAGTATATATACACAGTATATCAATCCATACATCCAAAATGCCTACAAATTTTTTTTCCAAAGATTTTATTTATTTATTTGAGAGAGAGAGAATGAGAGATAGAGAGCACGAGAGGGAAGAGGGTCAGAGGGAGAAGCAGACTCCCCGCTGAGCAGGGAGCCCGATGTGGGACTCGATCCCGGGACTCCAGGATCATGACCTGAGCCGAAGGCAGTCGCTTAACCAACTGAGCCACCCAGGAGCCCCCTACAAATTTTATATGTACACAAAGATACATGTTCAAGTATGGTCACAGTATTGTTTGCTTTTATTTTATTTTATTTTAAGATTTTATTTATTTATTTGACAGAGAGAGACAGTGAGAGCAAGAACACAAGCAGGGGGAGTGGGAGAGGGAGAAGCAGGGAGCCCGATGTGGGGCTCGATCCCAGGACCCTGGGATCATGACCTGAGCCAAAAGCAGATGCTTAACCGACTGAGCCACCCAGGCACCCCTGTTTGTTTGTTTTTAAAGATTTTATGTATTTATTTGTCAAAGAGAGAGAAAGAGAGAGAGAGCCCAAGCAGGGGGTATGGCAGGCAGAGGGAGAAACAGGCTCCCCGCTGAGCAAGGACCCTGGGATCATGACCCGAGCCGAAGGCAGACACTTAACTACTGAGCCACCCAGGCACCCCCACAATATTGTTTTTAATAGTGGGAAATTGAAAGCGACTAACTTTCTACCAATATGTAAATAGTTAATGTAATGCTAAGCCCTGTTTTTTTTTTTTTGTTTTTTTTTTAGAGGAGGATAAAATAGGTATATATGTAAGGGCTTAGGAAGATCCAAAGTATATTGGGAGAAAAAAAAAACCCACAAGTCACAAAACAATATGAAAGCCTCCCCGGGCAGGGTACTGGGGAACAGTTCCCAGAGGAAGGAAGGTAGTATTGATAACCAGGCCTGCTACCATCTTGTTTGGACAAACTTCAGCATTTGCTACTACGTTTATGCCTCTTTCTGAAAACTTCTCTCTGTTTCTTTACCTATAATATGAAGTTAATAATAACATCTATTTTCAAGAGTTGGATGAGGAGTTAATATATGTGAAGGTCCTAGAACAGCCACAGGAGATTGGTCTAGGGATGGTCAGCTGACTCAAGCTTGACCGATTACAATCCTTCCCCCCAAATTTTGGCATTGAAATTGAGAGGCCAGCCCCTCTTCGAGAACCTGGACCATGAGATGTAAAGAACAAAATATTTTGGCAGCCATGTTTCCCCTATTTGGAGTAGAGAAGAAGAGGGAACTGGCATGCAGGGAGAAAACCAAGCATTTATCTTTATAATCTGTTTTTTGCTTCAGCCAACTTAAGCTGATTTTCTGTCATAATCCTAACCAATACAATCAATGCAAATGCTCTGCTACAACCATGTTTATTTAATGCAAATTACTTATACACAATTGGTAAATTGGAGAACAATTTCAGTAAAGCAAATAAGTTGTGCAACGTCATTTGGACCTTTCCCAGCATGTTAATGTTTTGAAGTGATCAGTAATAACCTTCCTCACAATTAAAGAGAAAGCTTTAGCAATAAATGAAGACTTAAAAAAAAAGAGAGAGGGGCGCCTGGGTGGCTCAGTTGGTTAAGCGACTGCCTTCGGCTCAGGTCATGATCCTGGAGTCCCAGGATCGAGTCCCACATCGGCCTCCCCGCTCAGCGGGGAGTCTGCTTCTCCCTCTGACCCTCCCCCTCTCATGTGCGCTCTCTCTCTCTCTCTCAAATAAATAAATAAAATCTTTAAAAAAAAAAAGAGAGAGAGAGAGCTGAAAATCCCGCAGTCCTTTATTGTAAATATAAGTGGCTTCCTTTATAAGTGCTTTCCTTTAGTGGGCAAGTGACTAGTTTACTGGCTTCAGGAACTGCTGTATTTTCCACTGAGCTACTGAGAAAAGCTCCAAGTGCTGATGAAGGAGCTGCAAAGACATTTTCACATGTTTTCCTTACGGATGCCTTGCCAGGCCTTCCTTAGCTTCCTTGCTTCCTCTCCAGCTTCCTAACCGTATCTCTTGAGACTGCTTTCTGCAAAAGAAGCAAGCTGAATTTATTTCTCATTGTTCCCTCTGCTAAAATATAGTTCCCTTTCCAGGATGCCTGGCTAATTCCTACTTAGCTCTTAGGCCCAGTCTTCCCTTGGGAGGACTTCCCAACCCCTGGTCTAGGTTAGATTACCTCACTTTCATACCACTGTGTGCTTCCATAGCAACTTCTTATTCCCTACCAAACATCCCACATTATTGTAATGACTTGTTTATTATCTGTCTTCCTGACTAGATTCTAAGCTCTATGAGGGCAAGAAGAGGGTCAGTCTCATTCACCAGTCTCATTCACTAGCAACTAGTACAGTGCCTGGTATACACAAAATGCTCACTAAATATTTATTAAATAAAATAGAACATTAGAAATCCCTATTTTCTATATATTCTACAAATAATTTTAAAATATATTTCTTTTTTTTCTTAAAGATTTTATTCTTAAGTAATCTCTACACCCGGGCGCCTGGGTGGCTCAGTTGGTTAAGCGACTGCCTTCAGCTCAGGTCATGATCCCGGAGTCCCAGGATCGAGTCCCACATCAGGCTCCCTGCTCAGCAGGGAGTCTGCTTCTCCCTCTGACCCTACCCCCTCTTGGGCTCTCCCTCTTTCACTCTCTCTCTCTCTCTAATAAATAAATAAAAATCTTTAAAAAAAAAAAAAGTAATCTCTACACCCAACATGGGGCTCAAACTTACAAGCCCAAGATCAAGAGTTGCATGCCCTACCAACTGAGCCAGCCAGGTGCCCCCTCAAACATATTTCTTTTGAAAAGTTAAGTAGAAATCTGTCAGAGTAATAAATTTTCATTTTAGGAGATTTGGAAAATGTGGAAAATTATAAAGAAGAATGACAATGTTGTCTACAATCTCCCCATTCAGATATAAATATTTTTGGTGGTTTTCCTTTCAGTTTTTTTCCTTTGTGCCTATATATGCATGCATTTAAGTTTTTGTTATTTTTTTAATATTTTTAAAATTTATTTGACAGAGAGAGAGACAATGAGAGAGAGAACACAAGCAGGCGGAGCAGGAGAGGGAGAAGCAGTGTCCCCGCCAGACTCAAACAACTGCTTATTTCAACACTCAAATTTCCCAGATTTGGAAATGAGAGTGCATTTGAGTGAGCCCTTGTACACTTTGGACACATCTCACCATTCTTCTGGCACAGCCCAGAGTCAGCTATTTTCCTGCTCCAAATCCGTTTCAGATCATTTCTTCAAGGAGCTCTGGTTCCTCTCAGTAGAAGATGGTATTCAGAAGCCAAAATCTAGGCACTAGAGGTGCTACTGCTTTTGGAGTGTTGCTAATGTCACATATTTTCATGGATAAAAGTAAGGAACATTATATATTTTAAATTATATATCACATTTCATAATTGTAAATAAATATAGATGTACATTTCCATCTATATAAATAGAAAAACCATGAAAACACCGGGGGCTGTCATCAGGGGCATCAGACCTGTAGTGACATAGTACTCTGCACTTAGAACCTGGTTTAATAAGAACTCAGCTCTCGGGGCGCCTGGGTGGCTCAGTCATTAAGCATCTGCCTTCGGCTCGGGTCATGATCCCAGGGTCCTGGGATCGAGCCCCACATCGGGCTCCCTGCTGAGCGGGAAGCCTGCTTCTCCCTCTCCCACTCCCCCTGCTTGTGTTCCCTCTCTCGCTGTGTCTCTCTGTCAAATAAATAAAATCTTTAAAAAAAATAAAAATAATAAATAAAAACTTGGCTCTCACCATCTCGAAATTCTTCTATTTACTTGTTTATTTATTTATATTTTTTATTCTTTTCATTTTTTAAAATTAATTTAGTTTTTAAAATTTTATTTATTTATTTTAAGTAATCTCTACACCCAACATGGTGCGCGGACTCATGACCCCAAGATCAAGAGTCACATGCTCTACCGACTGAGCCAGCCAGGTGCCCTGAGGGTTTCCTTTTCTCCACATCCTTGCCAACATTTGTCATTTCTTGTCTTTTTGATTCTAGCCATTCAGACAGGTGGGAGGTGATATCTCATTGGGTGGTTTTGATTTGTATTTCCCTAATGCATCTTTTCATGTGTTTGTTGGCCATCAATATGCCTTCTTTGGAAAAATGTCTATTCAAGTCCTCTGCCCATTTTTAATCAGATTATTATTATTATTATTATTTGGTGTTGAGTTGTATAGGTTTTTTACCCTTTTTGGATATTAATCCCTTATCAGATATGTTATTTGCAAATATCCTCTGCCATTCAGTAGGTTGTCTTTCAGTTTTGTTGATGGTTTCTTTTGCTGTGACAAAGCTTTTTATTTTGGTGTAGTCCTAATAGTTTATTTTTGTTTCCTTTGCCTGAGGAGACATATCCATAACTATGTTGCTAACACCGACCATCTTGAAATTCTTTTTTTTTTTAAGATTTTAGTTATTTATTTGACAGAGAGAGAGACAGCGAGAGAGAGGGAACACAAGCAGGGAGAGTGGGAGAGGGAGAAGCAGGCCTCCCGCTGAGCAGGGAGCCCGATGCAGGGCTCAATCCCAGGACCCTGGGATCATGACCTGAACCAAAGGCAGACGCTTAATGACTGAGTCACCCAGGTGCCCCCATCTTGAGATTCTTAATTCTGAACGAGGGACCCCATGTTTCTATTTTGCACAGGGTCTCATAAATGAAGTAGTCTGTTCTGAATATACTAAAGCCTTCCATTATAATGCAACACTATAGGATTCCTTTTAGTTCTTTCCCTTTCTATAACAGGTAAGTCCATTCTCTGCTAGTAAGAAACCTGGTTGATTTTCTGACTATATTTATTTCTTTGACCATGCCCCTTGTATGTAATAGATCTCCCGTGAGTGCCGCTGCTTCCTCCCTTACGTGGGTACTCTCTTCATGAAGTTTAGGCTCTGTCACCTCAGACTGGGCCACCCTTCCACATGGTTGCTCTTCTGATGCTATTCGGGTTCTGACAGTTCATGCAAGGCTGTTGCTCCACAAAGATGCTGTCCTTACCCCACTTGAACTCTGACTCACCCCCTCCCCACTGGCTGGCTGTCCTTCCAATACGGATTCTCCTTCTACCCTGCTGGGGCTCAGACAAGATATCCTGAGTCGCCCCTCTGTCGGCATAGTGCTTAAACAAACAAAGAAATGGATATAGACCAGACTAGAAAATATGAGTACATTACAAAAGTAAGTGTTGTTTCCTGAATTTTTTAAAAATCAGATATTAGTGCATGTGTGCAGGCACAGGTGGGCATGCACATGTGTACATAACTGGATTGTAATGTAAAATACATTTTTTACTTTGGAGTGAAGTAAAACAAAATTCAAAAACCATATATACACAGTATGATCTCAACGTTGCTTTTATTTTTTTAAGATTTTTACACGCAGAATTACACCACCTTTTTTTAAAAGTAATTCATTTATTTATTTGACAGAGAGAGAGAGAGAGAGAGAGCACAAGCAGAGGGAGAAGCAGGCTTTCCTGCTGAGCAAGGAGCCCAACGCGGGGCTCAATCCCAGGACCCTGAGATCATGACCTGAGCCAAAGGCAGACGCTTAACCCCCTGAGGCACACACGTACCCTCAATGTTGCTTTTTTAAAAAGGATCACATACACCTACACAAGGAACAGGAACTATGTGAAGTGATGGATGTGTGTGTGTGTGTGTGTGTGTGTGTGTGTGTGTTTTATGGATGTGTTAACTAACCTTATTATGGTAATTGTTCCACAATATAAACACAGATCAAATCATCACTTTTAACAATTGGGGGCAGTTAAAGGACAACTTTCACTATTTAATCTATGTCCTACAATACTTTAAATTCTTAGGATGGAGTTAAGTTGCATATTATTTGTTTAAAAAATAAAAAATAGGGGCGCCTGGGTGGCTCAGTCGTTAAGCGTCTGCCTTCGGCTCAGGTCATGATCCCAGGGTCCTGGGATCGAGCCCTGCATCGGGCTTCCTGCTCAGTGGGAAGCCTGTTTCTCCTTCTCCCACTCCCTCTGCTTGTGTTCCCTCTCTCGCTGTCTCTCTCTGTCAAATAAATAAATCTTTAAAAAATTTTTTTAATTAAAAAATAAAAAATATGGGGTGCCTGGGTGGTTCAGTCATTGGGCGTCTGCCTTTGGCTCAGGTCATGATCTCAGGGTCCTGGGATCCCCTGCTCAGCGGGGAGCCTGCTTCTCCCTCTCACTCTCCCTCTGTGCTCTCCGCCCCCCTCTCAAGTAAATAAATAAAATCTTCAAAAAAAAAAAAAAAAGAGGGCGCCTGGGTGGCTCAGTTGGTTAAGCGACTGCCTTCGGCTCAGGTCATGATCCTGGAGTCCCGGGATCGAGTCCCGCATCGGGCTCCCTGCTCAGCAGGGAGTCTGCCTCTCCCTCTGACCCTCCCCCCTCTCATGCTCTCTCTCTCTCTCTCTCTCTCATTCTCTCTCTCAAATAAATAAATAAATAAAATCTTTTAAAAAAAAAAAGAAAGCAATTTTGAAAAAAGTAAATATATTCAGGATAATGGGATCCAGGTTTCTCACTATTGGAGAAAGATGTTACAGACGTGGAAACGGAGAAAACCGTTAAATAAAATAAGGGACCATAAGTCCATGCTGATATAAATCAATATATAAATAATTCAAAAGTTGAAATCACAAGTTATGTATATGTTTCAAATTACCTCCCCACAAAATATGTATTAATACATACTTATTAATGAAGAGACACTCTACTATGGAGAAAACTTGATAGACACCATCTTAATCAAGTAATTGAAATAAACAACATCATTGTGGGGCTAATGAAAATCATGCTCCAGCCAACAGCCTGAAGGAGAACATGGATCTTCCTACCAAAAATGAGTCATCTGAATCTAATCATCAGGAAACCCAAAACTGAAACCCACTGAAATCCCAAATGAGAGACATTCTACAAAACAACTGTCAAGTAATCTGCAAAAGTGTATCATGAAAGTCAAAAGACTGGGGAACTATTTCAGAATGAAAGGTCTAAATGCTAAAGAGACATTGCAATGTAAAGACAACATGTGATCCTGTACATTAATTAATTAATTAATTTATTTATTTATTAAAAGGGATGTTGGGCAAAATTTGAATGGGATCTGAAGTAAAAACTACCAGTATGTGAGTGTTAGTTAATTGTGATTATATGGGCGAATGTTTATAGAAAATGCACGCTAATGTAGTAAGGAATAAAGGCACATCAAATTGGCAACTCACTCTCAAATAGTTCGGATGCCTCCCCACCACCCAAACAAGATATATAGGTCTATAATATTCCTCTCATTGACTAATCTAATAATCTTATCAAAAAAGAAACAAGGTTACCTTAGAATGACTTATTTATAATGAACACTGGCTATCTGTCTGTTGCAGGGTTGTGGAGCTCAAAGGCCAAGAAAGAATTCTTGAGACATTGTATGGCGCAACTTAGTAAGTTTATTTAAGTGGCACAGGGACAGGACCCATGGGCAGAAAGGCTGCACTTTTGCCTTATGAAGCTGGTGGTTATATGCTTGGTGCTCAATGGGGAAGGGACATGCAGGGATTATTAAATCATGGATGTTTTCTTTGAATTTCTACTGGTAAAACTACTCCTGCGAGATTTCTCTGGTGCTTATTGTTCACTTGGATATTAACTATCAGTGAGATATACAGGCAGTCATGAGACCCTTTAAGAATGGAGAAACCAGTGATGCCTGGATGGCTCAGTCCATTAATCATCTGTTTGCCTTTGGCTCATGTCATGATCCCAGGGTCTTGGGATCAAGTTCCGCATCATCGGGCTCCTTGCTCAGCAGGGAGCCTGCTTCCCCCTCTGCCTGCCATGCTCTCTCTCTCTCTCTGACAAATAAATAAAATCTTTTTTTAAAAATGTAGCAACCACAAGTGCCTGGCTAGCTCAGTAGGAAGAGCATGCAATGCTTCATCTTGGGGGCATCAGTTCAAGCCCTGTCTTGGGTGTAGAGACCACTCAAAAAAAAAATAAAGCAAATTAAAAAAAAGAGAATGTAGCAACCAGCACCTATTTGATCTTTATTGAAACCATGCAGGCTATAGGTCAACCTTCTGGGCTAAAGGTGAACATTTTTCTGTTTCTATCCCTCTTGTCTGTAGTAGTTACTGCCTCTGTGTGTGTGTGTATGTGTGTGTGTATCCTGCCAAATTATCTATTAATTAGCTTTTGGTCAAGGATTGGGATTACAGTCTCAAAGGGACATATTTCTGAAAATTTCTCATCTCCATGTCTCTGATATTTTAGGGATTGCTGTCCATGCTAGAGCAATCAAGCTTCCCAGTTTGCTGGGGATTGTCCCAGTTCTAGCCCTGAAAATCCCACTTAATTGGAAACCCCTCATGGGACATGAAAAGTGCCAGTTGTTCCCCACCCCTGCAGTAGGTGTGGGGAAAAGTGCAAAAGCCATGTGACAGCTCACAAAAATGGAGGCTGAAAGCATTTGGTGTCTAACAGCTTAGACACAAATTAGCCACCTTCTGTAGTACATGGTAGCTGTTTTTCCATTGAGGCTGATGTTGACAACCTTGATGACCAGTTCACAGTAACAGATCATCCATTGTTGCCTTACCATCCATTGTTGCAATTTAAATGGGAAATTTAAATGCCTTGTGTAACAATCTGGTTTGGGTTTTGCCAGTGCATTAACTGTTGTGCTTTGTATCAAGATAACGCTAGTTTAATTTTTAACACTGTGAATTTTGTGACCATACTTTCTAAGAATTCAGATAATGAAAAACAATTATAGTCCCTACACCAGCAAGACCTGCACATCACTGAAAAAGAAAGCTCAATAACTGTGTTATTTTAATGAGAGGTAGATAGGAGGACCCATATCATAGGATTAAGGAGGTCAATAATCAAAACAGGGTGTACTGCACAATTTGCAGAAAAGAATTTGGGATTGAACATGGTAAAAAGCAAGTGAAAGTACTGACTTTGACAATCTCACAAATTCAGGATAAGAAAGGCAAGTACTTCTATAACAATACAAGTTTTTCATCTCCTCAAAAGACACCATTACTCAGTGTAAACAGTTGTTATTTAATTAACTTGGGTGCACCAAACAAGCTGACTTTGATGGCATTATTTGTATCTTTCCTTGATTGTTTTATGAAACTGGATAAAGTTATATTTCCTAATTCAGAGGTAGCAACTACAATGTCTTGTTAGGGGCGCCTGGGTGACTCAGTTGATTATGTGTCTGTCTTTAGCTCAGGTCATGATCCCAGGGTCCTGGGATTGAGCCCCAGGCTGGGCTTCTTGCTCAGGAGGGAGCCTGCTTTTCCTTCACCCCCTCTGCTCATTATCTCTCTCTATCTGTCTCAAATAAATAAATAAAATCTTTAAAAAAAAAAGTCTTGTTGGCAAACGAAAGGGAAATTTTTGATGGCAGATATGTTGGCCCCTTAGAATATAGAGCTGATTCTGACAGATCCTACCAACAATCATGCTTTCTTTTTTTTTTTTTAAAGATTTATTTATTTTGAGAGACTGAGAATGAGAGAGAGAGAGAGAGAGAGAGTGCACATGAGAGGGGGGAGGGTCAGAGGGAGAAGCAGACTCCCCGCCAAGCAGGGAGCCCGACGCAGGACTCGATCCCGGGACTCCAGGATCATGACCTGAGCCGAAAGCAGTCGCTCAACCGACGGAGCCACCCAGGCGCCCAACAGTCATGCTTTCTGCAATGTATCAAGGGATGCCTCAAATCACAGGAACAAC
This sequence comes from Callorhinus ursinus, assembly GCF_003265705.2. Taxonomy (NCBI): domain Eukaryota; kingdom Metazoa; phylum Chordata; class Mammalia; order Carnivora; family Otariidae; genus Callorhinus; species Callorhinus ursinus. The sequence continues at coordinate 36,988,459 of NW_027397075.1, forward strand.
AAAAAACATTCCCCCTAGCTCTTAGGCATTTTGATTTTTAAAAAGGAGTTTCAAAAGATCTTCCTGATTTGACTGAAGATTTTAATGAAGCAGCATAATACATAAAATAAAAGATTGTTTATATCTTGTCTGAATGCAAACTACGCTTTGGTCATCTATCTGCATATTCAGCAGATAGTGTAAATGTACACGTTGGCAAATTCCAGTTTATAAACTTCTTACCAAAGAAAATGAAAAGAAGTTCACCTGCTAACTATTCTGCATTGCATACGTTGTACACAACACTGCTTTTAAATAAGTGATTTGTTTACCTCTGTTATTGAGATTTTTACAAAAATGTATTTGGTGACTTTTAAGTTTCCTTAAAACACGCAGAAGCACTTAATGAGATATTTGACTTTATAGAAATGTAAAGAGTTAGTATCCTTGAAACGTATGCCTTCAAGATGACTATCATTGTCTGCCATAGAAAAGATGTTGGCCCACTATAACATCGTATTTTCAAAGTGTGGGACAAGAAGAATAACCTCCTCTACTTTGCAAATACATTGAGGATGAGAATGGAGAAAAGGGATTATAGTAAAATAGAGACTTATATGCTGTTTTTCCAAAACTGTTGATTTTTAAACGGCATAAGGAGCTTAAAAAAAAAAGATTAATTGACTACTCTGAGTTGTTCACTGTTATGTGTAAGTTGCAACAACAACAAAAAAATCACACAATAAAAAAAAAACAAACTCATTTTTGGAAATAAGACTGCTTCAGAATGACAACAAAAGTCACCAGAAAAGGATAGCCAAATTAAACAAGACTGTCAGTTTCACTGCTAAAATGTAACCGATTTGGAATCCGACTTTGATTTTGCAAGTTCAAATTCAATCATTTCCTTAGTTAATACAATTAGCATAATAAACTATGTTAATATATAGAAATCTCATATTGAAATATAAGATAAAATGAAGACAATGATAAGGAAATAAGTGCCATAAACCTAAAAAGTTGTTGAGTTAGCAAAGAAAAAGAGACTACTGAATGCTAATAATTCGTTTCCTTTTCTTTTTGGGGGGAAGGAGGGGCAGAAGAGAGGAAGAGAGAGAATCTTAAGCAGCTCCACATATAGTGTGGAACCCGTCACGGGGCTTGATCTTATGATCCTGAAATTGTAACCTGAGCCGAAAACCAAGAATTGAACGCTTACTGGCTGAGCCATGCAGGGGCCCCATCATTTTATTTTCCTGATGCAATTACAGATTTAAAATTAGAATCATTTAAAATTTTTCCAACATGTGAATTAGCTTGATTGTGGTAACTATTTTATAATATACACGTATGTCAAAACATCAAGTTGTAGGGTGCCTGGGTGGCGCAGTGGGTTAAGCATCCAATTCTTGGTTTCAGCTTAGGTCATGATCTCAGGGTTGTGAGATCGAGCCCCAAGTCAGGCTCAGAACTCAGCTCAGAGTCTGTTCTCTCCTTCTCCTTCTGCCACTCCCCCACAACTCACGCACACTCCAGTGTGTGCTCTCTCTAAATAAATAAATAAAATCTTTAAAAAACCCATCGTGTTGTATGCCTTAAATATATATAATTTTTATTCGTTAATTATATCTCAACAAAGCTGGAAAAAATTATGCATAAGTGACATATATCCTTCCACCAATTAAAAGGAAGGTGATGTGGAACTGTTATGACTTATAGGTGTTAATTTCACTGAGACTCCGTTTCTTGCACTGTAAAATGAGATGGGTTAGATAACTCGAATATATATACTATTAGAAAGTTTAACTACAATCTTGACTATCAATACAAAAACACCTTTCCAAGTATGAGAAAAAGAAATACATGATCATCAGCATCAGGAAAAAGAACAACATAAGCTGGGTATCTAGAGACTGATAAAGCTTCCCTAGCTGTATACCACTGGCAAAGTCTTCATGTACCCCAAAAGTTTGTGTATGTCAATTTGAAGGCCACTCTTCTTGATAATGTAATGGCATAAATATTGAGAAACTGATTATTTGCATCTATGATTGTAAATTTAGAAAATCTAGGGGCACCTGGGTGGCTCAGTTGTTGAGTATCTGCCTTCGGCTTGGGTCATGATCCCAGGGTCTTGCGATTGAGCCCCACATTGGGCTCCCTGCTCTGCTGGAAGCCTGCTTCTCCCTCTCCCATTCCCCCTGCTTGTGTTCCCTTGCTCGCAGTGTGTCTCTCTCTGTCAAATAAATAAATAAAAATCTTAAAAAAAGTGAGGGGGACCCTGGCGATGGACACCGCCCGCGACTACGCCAGAGCCCTCCTCAGGAACTTCCCCTGGGAGTTGTAAGTTTCAGCAGCCACGAGTAGGTTGCCACCAAAGCCCGATCCTAAATGTAAAGCGTAATGTGGAAAATCCTCGCTGCACAGCCCACCAAATTGCCGGAGATGGAACTGTGAGTGGGTTCTTTGCAGCGTCAGCTCAGCAGAATGCCCCTGACGTTTATGGTATCACAGACCAAGAGAGTCCTACTAACTCCCCTCATGCATTCGGCTCGCCCTTTCCGGATCTCCAACCATGAGAGAAGCAGCCGGCGAGGGGTGATGGCCAACAGTCTGAAGGAGCTCCTCAGCAAGACGCTGGAAGCCTTAGTTATCACTAGTGGACTAGTCAGTTTGGTGCTGGAAGAAGATGGAACGGTGGTGGATACCAAAGAGTTCTTTCAGACCTTAGAAGACAACACACATTTCATGATCTTGGAGAAAGGGCAGAAGTGGACACCGGGTGGCAACTATGTCCCAGCTCTCCAGCAGCCAAAGAAGGCGGGGATAGCAAGAGTCACCTTCGACTTGTACAAGCTGAACCCCAAGGACGTCATTGGTTGCCTCAACGTGAACGCCACCATGTGTGAGATGTACTCGGTGTCCTACGACATCTGGTGTATGGGAGTCAAGGCCCTGCTGAGGAGCCTGCTGCGGTTCCTGTCCCACGCTGCCCAGGTGACTGGACAGTTGCTCATCTACACCGGCTCGTACATGCTCCAACTGCTGGGTGACACAGAAGAGCAGGCTCCTCGCAGGTCACCCTCCAGACGGGGGGTCACGTGCGGATAAGGAGGCAAGCTGCAGGGACCCGGGCGGCTCTTGACCCAAACATTCCCTCTTGAATGATGATTTTGAAGATGCTTTATGTTCTAAATCACACGCATTTGTACTCTGCGGGTCACATGGGCTCGGCGGTGGCACCCAGGGGAAGGAGAAGGAGTTGACGGCCATGAGATGGGGCTGCACAGCGGGATGCCCGGAGGGAGGAGAAGTGTGGGGGCCTCTGATGGGGGAGGGAAGGTGGCTCCAGAGCAACACAAACATGCATCGGGCCTTTCAGCTCCTCACCTCCTGCAATAAACCAATCACAAGGAAAAAAAAATCTTAAAAAAAAAAAAAGTTGGGACGCCTGGGTGGCTCAGTCAGTTAAGCGCCTGCCTTCAGCTCAGGTCATGATCCCAGGGTCCTAGGATCGAGTCCTGCATCGGGCTCCCTGCTCCGCGGGGAGCCTGCTTCTCCCTCTGTCTGCTGCTCCCCCTGCTTGTGCTCTCTCTCTCTGACAAATAAATAAATAAAATCTTAAAAAAAAAAAGAAAAGAAAATCTAAAGTGCTCAGTTAAAGAGTTTTAGAACCGATGCAGCAAGTTAAAATGGCTTACATACAAGTAAGGGTACATAAACTTAGCAGCTTGCCTTTGTATGCAGGAGTGATAACAAGTTTGAAAAAGAATTCCAGATAAAAAAAGAAATATATACATACACATACAATATATATGTATATGAAATAAGTTGATCAGAAATATATTAAGTAGGAAATAAGTAGAAAACTATAATTAAGAAAACAAAGGAGTGCCTGGTGGCTCAGTTGGTAGAGAATGTGACTCTTAATCTTGGGGTCATGAGGTTAAGCCCCACATTGGGCATAGAGCTTCCTTAAAAAATTTTTATTTTATTTATTATTATTTTTTTAAAGATTTTATTTATTTATTTGACAGAGACACAGCGAGAGAGGGAACACAAGCAGGGGGAGTGGGAGAGGGAGAAGCAGGCTTCCCCCCCCCCAAAAAAAGAGAGAAGCAGGCTTCCCGCCAAGCAGGGAGCCTGATGCGGGGCTCGATCCCTGAACCCTGGGGTCGTGACCTGAGCCAAAGGCAGACACTTAACGACTGAGCCACCCAGGCGCCCCCTTTTTTTTAAAGAAAAAAATTTTTTAAATTTAAGACCATGTAAAGAATATAAAGATTAACTAATATGTAGAGAATTCTTCCTGAGGAGAAAGACTTAGTATTACAAAATTATAACTTCTTTCTAAGAAGTTGTTTTACCACAATTTTAACAAAAATCCTTTGATATAAAATAAACACCTATTTTTATATTTTCTATCAGATGAATAGCACATAATTGTATAATTTTTAAATATATATTATATATAATTATATTATATATATACATACACACACGTACATGTATCTGGGGAAACAGGGAGTATAGTGTGGCTTATATTCCAGTTGGGCTCTCTAAAAATTTGGTCCCCCGATACTGGGCATTCATTCACTAAACATTTGTTAAGTTCTTACTGTGTGCCAGAGACGACTGTGTCAAGGACTAAGGTTACAGCTGTAAAAAAGGTGAACAAAATTCCCTTCTCAAGAAAATGATATAGTCTAATGGGGTATTCAGTTGAGATAACAGACATTATAATACCCTGTGTGGTAAGTGTCAAGGCAGGGGAAATGATCTAAGAGCAGAGAGGCAGGTCAAGGAAGGCCTGCCTAGGATGGGAAGCTGGAGGATGAGTATGAGTCAGCCAGAGGAAGCTGGGGGTTGGGGAAAGAGCACAGGGAAACATCCTTCAGGCCCTAAATAAGGCCAGTGAGATCATGGCACAAGCGGGGAGCTATGAAACTGTCTATCGTGTTTTTTAACCTAGCATCAGCAAATAATTGTGTTTTCTGTGTGCCCTATGAGAAATACAAAGGGCAGCAAATAATCATGGGAGTGATTACAATACAGTGGAAATGGAAGAGATAAAAAGTTAAATTGCAGCATGGGAACATCACAACGCAAGAAATATCACAACTGTTGAGACACAAATTCGGTTAACATTGAGGGGCACCTGGGTGGCTCAGTCAGTTAAGCGTCTGACTTCAGCTCAGGTCATGATCTCAGGGTCCTGGGATGGAGCCCCACATCAGGTTCCCCGCTTAGCGGTGAGTTGGCTTCTTCCTCTCCCCCTCCCCCACCTTGTGCTCTCTCTCTTTCTCTCTCTCTAATAAAATCTTAAAAAAAAATTCAGTTAACATTGTAAATGACTTAGCTCAATGCTTTCACATTCTAATTTGTTTGTTTTGTAAAATCCTTCCTCCCCACCTAGAGTCACCAGCTATTAACATCTTACCATACCTGCTTCCTCTTTCTCCATGTGTACACACACTGCTTTTGCTAAAACAGCTGAAAGTAGGTTGCACACGTCCTCCTACGTTACCCTTAAATATGTTAGCCTCAGTCTCCTAAGAACAGAAACATTCTCCAACACAAACACAATGCCCTAACTACACCTAAGAAAATCAACACAAACTCAATCACATCAACCAACATTTGGTCAACACTCAACTTCTCCCAACTGTCCCCAAAATGTCCCCTTTGTTACTGTTCCACCCACCTATTACATTTAAAAGTTCTTTTGGGGGCACCTGGGTGGCTCAGTTGGTTAAGCTTCTGACTCTTGATTTCAGCTCAGGTCTTGATCTCAGGGTCATGAGTCAGAAGATGAATTAAGGCCAGAAGTTGATGAACACACACAAAAGACAGGTGTCTTAGCTGCTGTGCTTGCATCACAGCCTTCTATTCCTAGGTCTGTTGGGAAAGATAAAGCAATTCAGGCATCAATTAGATGCAATAAGGAAACCAACACAGTTTTGGCCAGATTGAATAGTGAATTGCAGCAACAATTAAAGGATGTTCTTGAAGAGAGAATTTCTCTGGAAGTTCAACTGGAACAGCTTCGACCATTCTCTCACCTATAAGCCAATTGCCGTTAACTGTGAACATACCCATTTTTAAGCAGTTTTGGGTTCAAGGCAATTTGGAGACCCAGACGTTCAGCTCACTGCTTAATTCAACATTGAATTTTATGATTCTGTTTTGCCCTATATGTTCACCTGTATTTAAGTATCTTTTATTTTTTTAATTTCAACAATAAAAGGGTCAGGATGACTTCTCCTGGAAAAAAAAAAAAAAAGCCCTGAATTGGGCTCTGCCCTGGGCTTGGAGCCCACTTAGAAAAAAACGAAAGTTCTTCTGTACTTTTGATGTACTTCTGTTCCTGGAAAGTGAATATAACCTCTGTAGGTCTGTTTCCTCTCCTATACGATTAGCTATATGTTTTTTTTTTTTTTTAAGATTTTATTTATTTAAGAGAGAGAGAATGAGAGATAGCGGGCACGAGAGGGAAGAGGGTCAGAGGAAGAAGCAGACTCCCTGCTGAGCAGGGAGCCCGATGTGGGACTCGATCCCGGGACTCCAGGATCATGACCTGAGCCGAAGGCAGTCGCTTAACCAACTGAGTCACCCAGGCGCCCTAGCTATATGTTAATGTTTATTCTATTTAGGCTTATTGGATCTATGATTTATGATAGGATCTGTGGGGAAAACAATTTGGAAAGCATTTCAGGATAGGCTACCAAATCACAAGTAGCCTCTAGGTGTCCTCCTTGGATAGAGGAACCTGTAGACTATTACAGCGCAGCCACTGAAGAACCTTTTTCTCTCGTGAGCGTAGATCAAAGAGTCTCACAAATGTCTCAGAATTCTAAACAGCACAAAAATAAACTCACTTCATCTGGTTCTACAAACATTTCGCACACTTGACCTGGGTAGCGAAGTGGGAACGTGAGGATAATAAAGTGATAGAACAAAACTAAACCAGGTTAAGTAGTGAGGTTAAGTAGTGACAGACTTGTTTTCCCCACTTCTGTGCCTTCTTTATTGCTCGGTATTGTGCCTTTGTTATATTCCTCAGTTAAATGGGTAGCGAAGTAGACTAGAATGAGCCTAAATAAAGAAGTCAGAACTTGTGAGGCTTGATCTCGGGGTCATGAGTTTGAGTCCCACATTGGGTGTAGAGATTATTTTAAAAATAAAGTCAAAAAGGGACACCTGGGTGGCTCGGTCAGTTAAGCATCTGCCTTCGGCTCAGGTTATGATCTCAGGGTCCTGGCATAGAGCCCACGTTGGTCTGGCTCCACGTTCAGTGGGGAGTCTGCATCTCCCTCTCCCTCGGCCCCTCCCACCCCCTCTTGCACTTGAGAATGCAGGCATGTGTGTGCTCTCTCTCAAATGAATAAGTAAAACAAAATAAAATCTTTAAAAAAAGAAGAAGAAGAAGTAGAGGAAGCCATAGGGGAGATGTCTGTCAGGAGTGGTTCAGGTGGAGAGGAGAAGGGACCAAGAAAGGGTGGGAGTTTCTGAAAAGACAGAAAAGAGTACCCAGAGGGGTAGCTGCTACAATGAGTGGGACTTTGGGGAGAAATGTGTAGGGTATTGTGTGTTGGATAGTGTGATTCTCCTCCAACATCTTGCCTCAGATTTATTCCAGTTATAATAATAATAATAGTTACTTACTGAATGCTAATTACTGTGTGTCAGGCATGGGCTAAGCATTTTGGACACATTATCTCATAAAATCCTAATAACAAACCTGTGAAATATTATTATCCCCATTTACAGATAAGAACACTTATGCTTAGAGAAGTTAAGCAAGTCATCCAAGGTCACATAGTTGGTAAACAGCAGAGCCCGCAGAGCCAGGATTCTGGGCTTTTCTAACTCCAGAACCCGTATTGTGCCTTCCTCGACGTCAGCTATTTGTCACTGCCCTGTGCATATGCACGTGCAAAAGCATAAAGTGGCCATACAGCCCGCTTCCAGGATCTGGGTCCCTGCGTACCAAAATTCTATTTTTCTCAAGAGTTGTTATTATAGGGGCGTCTGGGTGGCTCAGTTGGTTAAGTGTCTGCCTTTGGCTCAGGTCATGATCTCAGGGTCCTGGGACTGAGTCCCACGCTGAGCTCCATGCTCAGCCGGGAGTCTGCTTCTCCTTCTCCCTCTGCCTCTCCCCTGTGCTCTCTCTCTCTGTCTCAAATAAATAAATAAAATAAAATAAAGAGTTGTTACCATGACTCCCATGCCATCAAGTCCTTACAGGATTGTAGACAGTCCTTGTATGTTCTTGGAAGGCGGCCACTCCTGTCACCACTTCCTCATTCATTTAAGACAGAATACTCCACCCAGTAATCTCTCACCTTCTCCCTTCCTCTTTCTCTCAAAACCAAGGCACTGTAGATTGCCCACCGCTATTCTTTGGAAAAAGAGCATCAGTGAGAAAATGGCTTGCATTTCCATGTATGATTCAGAGAAATGTATTCACCACCATTGGAATAAACTCCTTACCCAGCATGGTTGACAAATAATGCCCCTCTCCCCCAAGATGGTCATACCATAGTCTCTGGAACCTGTGACTATTTTACCTTACAAGGTAAAGAGGATTTTGCAGATGTGACTAAATTAAGGATGCTGAGATGGGGAAATTTTCCTTGACGATCCAAATCAGCCCCAAATCATCACAAAAGTCTTATAAGGGAATGGTGGGAGAGTTAGAGATGTGATGATAGAAGCAGAAGTTGAAAAAATGCAGGGCTACAAGCCAAAGAATTCGGGCAGCCTCTAGATGGAAAAGGCCAGAACAGATTCTCCCCCAGAGCCTCTAGAATTTGCTTCAGCAGCCAAAGGAAACTAATAGGCCCAGTGTAGGGATGCGCAAAATCCTTCGGACAGACCCATGGTCACACTTAGAGCAAAGTTGACTCCTTACTCATAGCAAACCCAGTTCAAGCCCAGCCCGATCGGGTGGGGGGTGGGGCAGAGTTTCAAGTAGGCTGATTCCTCTACAAGCAGAGGAAATGACAGCCTCCCAGATCTGTAATAATGCTAAAAATTCAAACTTTTCTTATCCTGTGCTGGGCACCATTCTAAGAGGTTGTGCCTATTATAGCATTGAATTCTCAGAGCAGATGAGGAAGGTGAAGCACAGAGAGATCAAATTCTCTGCGTCCCTGAGCCCCTCTTTATTTTTCTCCATAACATTTATTTTATCCTGGGATCTCTGGAAAGTAGTCAAATGGGAGGACTAAGTGGCCATGCTTTCCCTCAGAGAAGGAAAGCCAGAGCAGCCAAGGGCAGAAGAAGGGAAAGTTAGCTGCCTAGCTCTGGAGACCTGACAGGTGATCCTTTTGCACTACGTCGTCTCTCTTGAAAAAAATATCCTTAAATATCACTCTCTCTTTTTCTTTTTTGGTTGCTCTCAGGGTTCTTGAATTCTCAGTTCTGTCTGCTCTGTAACTTCCAGGGTCCTTGGGGAAGGGAGGAGACTTGGACAAGGAGAAGATCACAGGTCACGTGGGGGCAGTACTTGTTTATTTCATTTCTATTGGCTGAAGAAGCACACATTTAAAAAAATATTTTATTTATTTGAGAGAGACAGAGATAGTGAGAGAGAGCACAAGCAGGAAGGAGGGGAGAAGCAGACTCTCTGCTGAGCAGGAACCCCGCTGCAGGACTTGATCCCAGAGTCCTGGGATCATGACCTGAGCGGAAGGCAGATGCTCAATCGACTGAGCCACCAAGGCGCCCCCACACATTTTTCTTTTATGTTAATTGTGTGCCCATAGTCAGTAATTGGAAGTATTGTAAGTTTTTGTTTTTTTTTAAGATTTTATTTATTTATTTGTCAGAGAGAGAGCACAAGCAGAGGCAGAGGGAGAAGCAGGCTCTCCACTGAGCAGGGAGCCCAATGTGGGACTCGATCCCAGGACCCCGGGAGCATGACCTGAGCCAAAGGCAGGTACTTCACCATCTGAGCCACCCAGGCGTCCCAGTATTATAAGTTTTTAAGAATGATTTTTATTAACAATCTCCTTCTACTTAATTGTTATGCATAAGCAATGTTTTGAGTTCTTTAGCTATAAATGCCTTTTCAAGTGTGGGATGGTCAGGGAACAGAATCACAGGGCGTGAGAGAAGCCCTGAGGTCTGAGGATGACTCCCGACCTGACCTTCCTGCACCAATCCCCTCCTCTGGGCTCTCACACACATCTAAATTATTAGGAACTTAGGGTTTTCTTTTCGTTAAAGATTTTATTTATTTATTTGACACACAGAGAGAGAGAGAGAGAGAGAGAGCACAAGCAAGGGGAGCGGCAGAGGGAGAGGGAGAAGCAGGCTCTGCTGAGCAGTCTGATGTGGGACTCGATCCCAGGACCCTGGGATCATGACCTGAGCTGAAGGCAGCCGCTTAACCGACTGAGCCACCCAGGCACCCCGGAACTTAGGGTTTTCTATTCTGCTTCTAAAAATGCCCACAAAAGGGTATTTAATCCACTTTAGTGATTTGAATTTTTAGCTTTGTAATGTAATAAGCATTTATATAAGGCTTATTAGCGCCAGGCAGTGTTCAAAGTATTTTACAAATATTTGTTTAATCCTTGTAACAACCCTGCGGGGTAGGTACTATTATTATCATCCCCATTTTACAGATAAAGAAATGGAGGCACAGAGAGATTAAATTACTTGCCCAGGGGCACCTGGGTGGCTCAGTTGGTTAAGCGACTGCCTTCGGTTCAGGTCATGATCCCAGGGTCCTGGGATCGAGCCCCGCATCGGGCTCCCTGCTCGGCCGGAAGCCTGCTTCTCCCTCTCCCACTCCCCCCGCTTGTGTTCCCTCTCTCTCTGTCTCTGTCAATTAAATAAATAAAATCTTTAAAAAAAAAATTACTTGCCCAAAGGTCATATACCTAGTAAGTAGCAGAGCTGGAATTGGAACACAGCTACTTTAACCCCAGAGCCCATGGACTTGACCAGCTGGTAATGATGCTTACCAGGCCATTACAAAGTAATGAGCTCATCTTCAAATGGCATCCTTTTTTTTTTTTTTTTCCAGCAAAGGGATGCTTAGAATAACAAAGTCATAATACAGGAATAAAACAGTGTGGGAGGTCACTTAATCTTGAAGTACTGGATAAATCCAATTCATTTGCATGCCTTTTAGAATTTTCTTTCCAAAATCGGTAAAATGTCATGTCACTGTCTATGAGCCTGAGCATTAAGATTCTAATTTAAAGTGCAATTGATCGGGGCGCCTGGGTGGCTCAGTCGGTTAAGCATCTGCGTTCAGATCAGGTCATGATCTCAGGTCACCGTCCTGGGATGGAGCCCCAGGTTGGGCTCCTTCCTCAGCAGGGAGCCTCTTCTCCTTCTGCCGCTCCACCCTGCTCATGCACAATCTCTCTCTCTCAAATAAATAAACAAAATCTTTAAAATAAAAAATAAAGTACAGTTGATCCCCAAATCTGAAGATGGCTCTGGAACCAGCCCCAGCTTTTTAATGAGCTTGAAGCAGGCAGGGTCTAAGGCCGAGTCGGTGTTCTGTACTAGCTCACAAAGGGGAAAGACTCCAGGGAAGTAGGAAAGAAGGGGCTTGGAATGGGGCAGAGTTGGCTGAACTGTCATTTACCTGCCTGAATTCATCCCTTTGCTGACTAAAATATTCTAAAGTCCCAAAGTAAAAGTTAAATTTACTTTCCTTAAAATCAATTACTTTGATCTCTATTTGTGTTTTAGAGAAAAATAGGCTAGGTAGACTTCAGGACTGGATCAGTTCTAATTCTTATCCCCATCCCTTTTGCACGCATCTCTCACTTAGCTGTTGGTCCTTTTGATTTGTTTCTAGAACATCTAAGCATGACACAGAATCATCTTTTTCCTGGAGAAAGGATATCTGTATCCATTATTTACAGGAAGTGAACAGTCATATGGACATTTTCATCCCACACTTAGCAATGCCAATGCCTTCGTTCACTCATTCCAGAAATATTTATTGTTTGATTACTATGTGCCAGGCCCTGTTCAAGGCAGCTGGGACAGAACAGTAAACAAAACAAAGATCTCTGCTTTCACAGAATCTGTACGCTGTTTCATGAGCTCTACTTACATTTCTGAGTCCCTGTCATTCAAACAAATTTTCTCTGGTTGTTTATTTAAAGTATATATGGAAAATGTGTCTTTCTTGAAGCATGTGTCTAAAATGTGTCTCTAGTGCGGTGATACTAAATTGTACTCGGTTTTATTTTTATCTATGGCTTTTGTAACCATTTCCAGTCTTGTTCTAAAGTAGTGCTCCTGGGACACCTGGGAGGCTCAGTCGGTTGGGCATCTGTCTGCCTTCGGCTCAGGTCATAATCTCAGGGTCCTGGGATTCAGCCCCATGGCGGGCTCCCTGCTCAGCAGGAAGCCTTCTCCCTCTCCCACTACCCCTGCTTGTGTTCCCTCTCTTGCTGTGTGTCTCTCTCTCTGTCAAATAAATAAAATCTTTACCAAAAAAAAATTTGGATTTCAGATAAATAATGAATTTTTTTTCACATAAGTATGTCTCACCTATTGCACACATCCTACATATGCTGTTTTTCTGGCAAAACCCTACCTCCAAATGCCTGCAGACACTGTTGGTTCTCATAACTGGAGGTATGGTGCTATTGGCATCTAGTGGGTAGAGACTGGGGATGCTGCTAAATACCCTACAACACAGAGGGTAGGCCCCACAATGAAAAATGATTGGACCTGAAATGTCAGTATTGCTATGGTTGAGAAACCCTGCTCTAAAACAATGGTTTCCAAAAGAAACAGGACAACTCAGAAATCACCTGCGAAGTTTTTTCAAAATGTACATTACTACCCCTCCCCCACCCAAGATATATCAGTGGGAGGTCCGTACTTCAAAAAAAAAAATTTCCCCCACTTTAGAGATGCACCCGAGGCCCACCTTTGAAAACCAGTGTTCTGAATGAGTCCTAAGGAAATTAAGGAAAAAAGAAGTCCTTTTCTCTCCTTTTCCTGAACTGTCACTGCATATTATTCATACCGAAGGTAATGTTTAACTTGGCATTATAAAGTTGGGGTACGTATCATATCCTCTACCAGCCTTAAATATGTAGGAAATGTTTAACTGGAAAATGTGGGTTCCTGACCCTCCTCTCTCCCTTTACTGAAGTAGGGGCTAGAAAGTTACCTTGGTCACCTTTATCCATTAATCCTGAAGGTGACTCCCCTGCCCCTCATCACACATGCATAAAAGGGGGTGTGCGGGCACACCAGGAAGCAATCAGGGCATCTGGCTTCAAAGGTGAGTAGGTCAATTATCTGGGAAAGATAGTGTAATTAGGACTTTTGTTTGGGAGTTGAAAATAAAATGTTGCTTAACCTGTTGAGCAGTGGATCACCCTTGTGAGAAAAGGCTCTGGGTCACAAGTGATGAACATTTCAACCCACACTAACTAAGGCGACCAAACATCCCAGATTGCCTGAGACTAGAAGAGGGACTTTCAGTGCTCAAACTAGGAAAGTCCCAGACAGACCAAGATGGGTTCGATGATCCCACCCCGCAACTGACAGGGTGTTCCTGTCGTGTCTGGCCTATGGGATGATGGATCTGATAACACCAGGCCCCATAGAATGAGTTTGGAAAATAACCTCGGGGGCGTCTGGGTGGGTCAGTCGGCTGGGCATCTGTCTTCGGCTCAGGTCATAATCCCAGGGTTCTGGGATTGAATCCCAAATCTCAGCAGGGAGCCTGCTTCTCCCTCTCCCTCTGCCACTTTCCCCTGCTTGTGCTCTGTCTCCCTCCCTCTCCCTCCCTCTCTCTTGGTCAAATAAATAAATAAAATCTTCAAAAAAACAAAAAACGAAAACAAAACAAAACAAAAAACAAGAGAAACAACCTCAGATGAGCTTATTGTTAAGTGGAAAGGATCATCCTCCTTCAAAGTTCTACCAAGGCCTGTGCTGAGATCAGGGTCAGGAGTCTACCAGTATCTTCTCTTGGTAGAGTTAGACCAGAAGTCAATAGCATCACCTTGTATCAGTGAGAAACAGTAGGAACAGTAGTCTGGTCAACTTTAGGGGCTCCCCACTCAACTGTTTTATTAGTTCAGTTAACGCTAGCTGTTTCTCCAGATCAATGGTTGTTAAACTTCACTGTGCATCAGGATCACCTGAAAGGCTTGCTGGGCCCTACCCTGAGAGCTTTCATCTGGGGTGGACACTGAAAATTTGGATTTCAGGCGCCTGGGTGGCTCATTTGGTTAAGCGACTGCCTTCGACTCGGGTCATGATCCTGGAGTCCCGGGATCGAGTCCTGCATCGGGCTCCCTGCTCGGTGGGGAGTCTGCTTCTCCCTCTGACCCTCTTCCCTCGCATGCTCTCTCTCTCAAATAAATAAATAAAATCTTCAAAAAAAAGGAAAAAAAAAAGAAAATTTGGATTTCTTTCTTTCTTTCTTTCTTTCTTTCTCTTTCTTCCTTCCTTTCACTGTTTTTATCTTTCTTTCTTTTTTTTGAGAAGTTGGATTTCTAACAAGGTGCCAGGTGATACTGATGCTGCTGGTCTGGGGCCACACTTTGAGAGCCACTGTCTTAGATGAGTCCTCAAAATTTCAGTGGTTTGATGTAATTGTCATCCACCCCAACAGTCCAAAGTATGTGTTTGTGGTTAGGCGGCTGTCTTAGGCAGCTCTCATCTGGGTGGTGATTCAAGCACCCAGCTTCCTTCTTGTTGGTTCTGCCATATTCAGTGTGTCCTCAAGGTGGCTATGGGAATTATCACCTTCTGGTCATCCAAAAGGGAGAGAAGCATAAAGGGTCACTCCTGGGAAGTCTTTATGGACCAGGCCTAGAAGTCACTATATTGCTCAGACATATGGCCACACCTAACTGCAAAGGAGGCTAGGAAATGTTGTTCAGCCATGTGCCCAGGAAGAAGAGAATATGGATTAGGTCTCTGCCATAGTCCACTTTTCTGGTCATCAAATATCCATTTCATCCTTTTCACCATACATATACTACAGTCCTCTTTTTCCACCAAGAAAAACAACCTGAAGTCTTTTTTTAGCCATCACACCAAGCTGGAAATCTAGGGTCTCTGGGAGACATGGGCTTCTCCAGTAGGTCTGGATATAGCTCCTCATGATCTAATCACTTTTGAATTAGGAAAAAATGTTTTCAGTAAATTGTCCATCTCCCCTCTCGTACATACAATGGTAGAGCTAGGACATACTCTCCACAATGCGACAGACAAAAACTGCCAGTTAGGAAAAGGAAGAACAGGAGATAGACACAGTTGCTAGCCCTTAGCAATTGTGAAAAACAGCTGGGCAGGCTTTGCATAGACCTCTGTCTTGGGATGGGAGAATCTCCTTCATTAGATCCTGTCCTGCTCTTTGGGAAGAATTCCTGTTACCATTTTCCTCTGGAGTCTCTGGCTCCATCTTCTCAAAGGCTCTTCCTTTTTCATTATCCTTCATGGCCACATGTGAAGTTGGCACTTCAGGGCATGTCAACTTTGAGGACTTTCCATAGTGTGCTTCCTGCCCATGCAAATTTGGAGGCTTGGTTTTATTCATTTTTTAAAGTTTTTATTTAAATTCCTGTTAGTTGGGGCACCTGGGTGGCTCAGTCTTTGGGTGTCTGCCTTCGGCTCGGGTCGTGATCTCAGGGTCCTGGGATCAAGCCCCTGCGTCATGTTCCCTGCTCCTCGGGGAGTCTGCTTCTCCCTCTCTCTCTTGCTCCCCCTGCTTGTGTTCCCTCTCTCACTGTCTCTCTCTCTCTCTGTCAAATAAATAAATAAAATCTTAAAAAAAAAATTCCAGTTAGTTAGGATACAGTGCAATATTAGTTTCAGGTGTATGATATAGTGATTCAACACTTCTATACAACACCAGGGCTCATTATAGCTCGATGGTTGTTTTTTAAAGTTTTGGATATATGAAAGCTTTTATAGACTAGGCTCCTGGTTTCTTTGCTGATGCCACTCCCTCGAAAAAAAAAAACTTGGATGTTTCTGGGATGCTTGGGTGGCTCAGTCAGTTAACTGTCTGCCTTTGGCTCAGGTCATGATCCCAGGGTCCTGGAATTGAGCCCTATATCGGGCTTCCTACTCAGCGGAGAGCCTACTTCTCCCTCTCCCCCTGTTTGTGCTCTCTCTCCCTCTCTGACAAATAGATAAATAAAATCTTAAAGAAAAAGAAAAAGAAGAAACTTGGATGTTTCTGACCTATTTGCTTTCAGAAAGACTCAAGTGCTAGTAAATGCTCCCAAAGTTATTTTTTAGATGTAGGATTACCAGAAAAAATATTGGGCATTCCATTTTTTTTTAAGATTTTATTTATTTATTTGACAGAGACAGACAGTGAGAGAGGGAACACAAGCAGGGGGAGTGGGAGAGGGAGAAGCAAGCTCCCTGCTGAGCAGGGATCCCAAGAACCTGGGATCACGACCTAAGCCGAAGGCAGATGTTTAATGACTGAGCCACCGAGGTGCCCCGGGCATTCCATATTTTTATTGGCTAAATTTTTAAAAAAGATTTTATTTATTTATTTGTCAGAGAGAGCACAAGCAGGGGGAGCAGCAGGCAGAGGGAGAAGCAGGCTCCCTGCTGAACAAGGAGCCTGATGTGGGACTCCATCCCAGAATCCTGGGATCATGACCTAAGCCAAAGGTAGACGCCTAACCAACTGAGCCACCCAAGCATCTCTTATTGGCTAAATTTGACAATCATATCTAGGCCCAGTTCTAAAGGCTTATTTATTCACTTCCTCACCCCATGATTTACCCTTTCACCTAAAAGATGGTTGGTTACCTGACGGCTTGGCAGACAAGGGAATATCCTTAATCTAATTGCCACACAGCTGTTATTTTGTCTACTTAGTAATCTTACCGAGCCTTTGTCACTCAAAACTTTTTCTATCTAATCCCTTAATTTTGGATCCTAGAAGCAGTAGGATTTTCTAGCCCTCTAAAACTCATGATCTCTGGGTTTTCTTCCTCTCTAATCTCTGCTTAAATTGAGTCCACTTCAACTATAGCCTGAATTTCTCTCTCTCAATAATAACTTGCTGGAGAGCAGAAAGTTAAACCTCAAGCACACTAGCACTCAAATTCTTTCCAACCACTTCCCCTAGAACAGGGATTCTTGGAGAAAGTGTTCTATAACTTGGATGGCATATTAAGTCAAGTTCTCTGGAAGCAGACCCTGAAATGAGGATTCATGTGCAAGTGATTTATTAAAGAGTAACCAGGAATGAGGGAAAAGCAGAATAATGACAGGATGCAATTTTAGGCAATTTCCCAAGGCAAGGAAGCTGGGTTTTCATATATGCTCACCAGCCAGTCATTGGCTATGGGATGCCCTTTGGGACATAAACACCCACTCATTTCCAACTTTCTGATCAGACAAAGGGCTGCAGTAGCCCAGGGGTAGGCCTCTGAAATAAGGCTCAGGTGAGAGCTGATAAAGAAAAGGTAATAGAGGGCGCCTGGGTGGCTCAGTTGGTTAAGCGACTGCTTTCGGCTCAGGTCATGATCCTGGAGTCCCTGGATCGAGTCCCGCATCGGGCTCCCTGCTTGGCAGGGAGTCTGCTTCTCCCTCTGGCCCTCCCCCTCTCATGTACTCTCTCTCTCAAATAAATAAATAAAATCTTAAAAAAAAAAAAGAAAAGGTAATAGAAGCTATAGGATTAGCACATGGAACCCTTAAAAAGGATCTGAGGGGATCAGGCAGAATACCAACAGTGTTCACCAGTATGGGGGATAAGTTATCTTTTTTTTACCACCACTCCCAGCTGAAATTTAGCGTTCACTTCACTCAGTTATGAATGAAGGCAACAAATCACGGTAGTATGAGACATTCCTGCGAAATTGTAAGTCACAGGTATTTCCATCATATTATAGTTGCACACATGTTGCAACATATCTTAGGATATCGTTTACACTCATCCCTCAACACTGCTTTGAAATTATGTTAGTCCCAAGAGCTGTAGTCAGCAAACCGAAGACCCTGGAGAGCTGATGGTGTAGTTCTAGTCTCAGCCTGATGGCCTTAACGTGGTTTTGGAATGTTGGTGAGGTCCGGAGCTGACAGCCATGAAAGAGTTCTTGATATGTCTTTGGTGCAATAAAGGTGATTTTATTAAAGCATGGGGACGGGACCCATGGGCAGAAAGAGCTCCTCCCATGGTTGTGAGGAATGGCTGATTATATACTTGGGAGTTGGGGGAGGTAAGGACAAAGGAAGATGTCCAAAAGGATTTTCTTTTCTTTTTTTTTTTTTTAAGATTTTATTTATTTATTTGACAGAGAGAGACACAGCGAGAGAGGGAACACAAGCAGGGGGAGAGGGAGAGGGAGAAGCAGGCTTCCCGCCGAGCAGGGAGCCCGATGCGGGGCTCGATCCCAGGACCCCGAGATCATGACCTGAGTCGAAGGCAGTTGCTTAACCAACTGAGCCACCCAGGCGCCCCCAAAAGGATTTTCATACGCTAAAGAAGACCCTCAGAATACTGGAGGCCTTGCTTTTCTCAAGCTGAGGTTGTTTTTCCCTCTGGCAAAGCATGAACATTAAGATAGTTGGAAGTTTCCTGGAGGAATATCACACATATCCCACCCAGGAAGGGGGCAGGGTGTCAGCTTGTGCTTTGTCCTCCAGCAAGCCTTCTGTTCTCTCATCAGCCTGAGACCCAGGAGAGCTGATGACATAAGGCTCCAGTCTTGGTCTAAGTCCCAGGTCAGGAGAAAATTGATGTTCCAGCTGGAAGACAGGCAGAGAATGAAGAAACTCTCCCTTACTAGGCATTTTTGTTCTATTCAGGCCTTCAGCAGATTGGGTAAGGCCCATATCTATTGCAGAAGGCAGTCTGCTTCACTCAGTCTACCAATTCAAATGCTAATCTCATCCAGAATCACCCTCACAGATACACCCAGAATAATGTTTAACCAAATATCTGAGCAACTGGTTACCTGGTGAAGTTAACACATAATATAAAACTATCACACACTCCTAGATTATTTGATGAATTAATAAAGATGCAAATATATTCCTGTATCACAGATTTGCTGTTTAAAGAGTATTTGGCTAAGCATTTGTCGATACAATTGTTTCCCTTGTAGTCTCATTTTTTTTTTTATTTTAAACATTTAAAAACAATACTTTGGAATGGAGTCCATAAGCTTCATCAACCTGCCAAAGGGTTACATGGCATCAAGAAAAAAAGAAAGGAAGGGAGAAAGAAAAGTTTCAACCTCTCTGCCCTAGAGCTATAAATTCATTTAGGCACATAATCATCCTTCCAAGTTATGTCAAGTGACATCAAGTGTTCTGCTGCTGCTGATGTCACAAATACTAGGTTTTTGTTAGGCAGCTGCTACAGACTAAATGTTTGTGTCCCTCCTCCGTCCCCTCCATTCATATGTTGAAACCTAATCTCCAGTGTGATGGTATTTGGAGATGGGGCCCTTGAGAGGTGATTAGGTCATGAGAGTGGAGTCCTCATGGAAGTGATTCATCCCCTTCTAAAGAGTCCTCAGAGAAATCCCAGGTCCCTTCTGCTATTTGAGGACACAGCAAAAAGATGGCCACCTATGGACCAGGAAGCAGGCCCTCACCAGACACTGTTTCTGCCAGAGCCTTGATGTTGGACTTCCCAGCCTCCAGAACTGTGAGAAATAAATTTGTGTTGCCTATTAAACCACCCAGGCTATGGTATTCTGTTATAGCAGCCCAAATAGACTAAGGCAGTAGCACTCTACTTCAAGATACTAATGTTCTATATCGGTTAAGGTGAAGCTATCTGCTGTAATAAATAAACCCCTAACCTAGTGACTTGCCACAATAAAATTCTATTTCTTACTCAAATAACAGTTCATGTACAGTTCATGCTACACGACTCTCCTGGGTCATTCTCCTGGGCATCTCCTATCCAGGTGGTGATCTAGGTACCCAGGTTCTTTCCACCTTGCGCCTCCATCATCCTCACCACATGGATTCCCTTGCCAGCTAGAAAGGAAGAGAGCAAGGTAGAATGTTTGAGAGGTTTTTAGAGCTAGAACTCAGTCACGTGACCCCACCCAGCTACAAGAAGATCTGGGAAATAGAGTACACAGCTCAGAGAGAAGAAACCAGTTTGATATGGGAGTTGCCAGATAAAATAGAGGACTCCAGGTAAATTTAAATTCCAGATAATTAACACTTTTTTTTAGTATAAGTATGTCCTGTGTAATATTTGAACATCCTGTATTTTTACATGTTGAATCTAGCAATTCTACTTCAGTATCAGCTCACAATCCCTGTCACAGACTGTTGAACTGTTTAAGGCCTTGAGTTAATTGTAAATTCCGGGTGAGAAGGAAGCCTGTAGGGAGAGATTTGAGACTTCCTAATAAGTAGGATTGGGACTAGTGTAATTTACTTGGGAAGATAAAGAGATGGGACAGTATTTGTATCATGTATTCACGGAGGGAATAAGTTACATTACCAAAGGTTTTATCCCAGGATATTTATGAATTTCCATCTAGCACATCCTTGTATTAAGGACTACAGAAACTCTCCAAATGGGAAGTATTTGATATTTTTTAGACAGTGGCTATGATGTTGCAGACAGGCTAGAACACATGGGTGGATGTAGATACTTAAAAGTCTCTGCTAATGTAGGGGATAGACACTAGTGGTCTGTGGTGAGCCTGAGCTTGAAGGATTCTACACTATGCTCTCAAACCAGGCAAATATAGAGTAGTTGGTGATGTAGTTTTTTGAAGGTAGGTGAGGTCCAGAGCTGACGGCCAAGAAAAAATTCTTTAGATCTGGGGACAGAACCCGTGGGCAGAAAGAGCTGCTGCACTGGGGTGAGGAATGGCTGATTATATACTTGGCAGTTGAGGGTAAGGAAAAAAGGTTTTCAAAAGAATTTTCATATGCTAAAGAGGACCCGCAAGATATTGGAGACCTTGCCATCATCAAACTAAGATTGTTTTTCCCTCTAGAAAAGTATTAACATTAAGACAGTTGGGAGTTTCCTTCTGGAAGTTAGACTATTGATAAGAATGCTTTTTTCTTGTAAGACACTTATAAACTGAGGGAGGCTCCTGTCTTGCAGGACTGTGATCTCTGTAAATTAACCACCTGTTTTTCCTTTCCTTAGCTTTAGGGCAGCCAGGAGTGCCTGAGGAATTCACAGACATCCCACCTGGGAGTGTGGGGAAGGGGGTGAGTGGGGGGGGGACCGCGGGATGTCAGCTTGTGCTTTGCTCTCAGCTTGCCTTCTGCTCCCTCATCAGTTGGCAGACTATGCAGGAGATAAGACATGATGATACTAATTTCTTTTTTTATTTTATTTTATTTTATTTTATTTTATTTTATTTTATTTTATTTTATTTTATTTTATTTTATTTATTTATTTGACACAGAAAGAGAGACAGCGAGAGAGGGAACACAAGCGGGGGAGTGGGAGAGGGAGAAGCAGGCTTCCCGCGGAGCAGGGAGCCAGATGCGGGGCTCGATCCCAGGACCCTGGGATCATGACCTGAGCCGAAGGCAGTCGCTTAACGACTGAGCCACCCAGGCGCCCGATGATATTAATTTCTTGTTTGTAATCCCTATCCCTGGAGAATTTTGTCTAAGGTAGATAGTTTCCAAAATTCCTAACTCAGACTCTAGATAAACTTCTAAAAATACCAGTACTCTTCCTTAAAGCATGGACTGTGGCAAGTCTTGGTGTATAAGAAAACCCTAATTACCCCAAGCCTGCCTGAACAAGTCAGTCAAAGACATGCCCAACATGTTATATTGCAGAAGTCTGGGGGAAAATGTTTCCCAGAATCTGAGGCTATTATCTGGAATGACCTTTTCCAGCCCCAGGAAAGAAACAAATAAAATTTTAATTAGGACATATTGTTGAAGACCTATAAAAGAGGCAGACAATAGAAGATATTAGAAGTTAGGACAAATTGCAGAAGTCCTACAAAAGAGACATATCAATATAGCACTTTAGTGGCGGTACCCTAAAAGTTATTGATGACCCTTCGATAGAAAATACCTTTATGGCTGTGGTAAAGTATTTGTAGGTCCTTAAAAATTTTTGGGCAAAATGGTTTTTTCCATTTTGAAGAACTATGATTTATACATATAGTAAAACTCACCCTTTACTAAAATATTACATGAAATACAGTTCTGTGAGTTTTGAGTCATTTAATTTCCACCAAAATCAAGATATGTAACAGTTCCATCTCCCCAAAACACTGCCCTCTCCCCCGACCCCAATCTCTGGCATCCACTGATCTCTTTTATGTTGCTCTGGTTTTGCCTTTTTCAGGATGTCACATTAATGGAATCACATAGTATGTAACTTTGTGAGTCTGACTTGTTTCACTTAGGAGAAGGCTTTTGAGATTCATTCATGTTGTTGCATATATTAGGATTTGGGACCTTAAAACTTAAGAAAAGTGTTTTTTTAGAATATAAAGAATCATCAGTCCTTTTTTTTTTAAGATTTTATTTATTTATTTGAGAAAGAGGGAGAGAGAGAGCAAGAGCAGGGGGAAGGAAAAGCAGACTCCTCGCTAAGCAAGGAGCCTGATGTGGGGCTCGATTCCAGGACTCTGGGACCATGACCTGAGCTGAAGGCACTTAACCAACTGAGCCACCCATGCACCTCCAAGAATCATCAGACCTTTAGTCAAAAATTTCAAGACTAGACTCCAGAGAAAGGAGAATCCCTAAATTAAAAAATATTAAGACATCGTATACATTTAGAGGGTTTGCTCCAAAAATTTATCCACAATGGTTCTCACAGAAAAATCGTCATCACAGACACTGTTCTCAGTGAAGAGCACAGATGAAAGCTAAAGCTGTGAAAACTGCCTCCAAGATTTCTGGAATTAAGGAGGCTAATTCTGAAAGAGGAAAAGAAGACCCAATCCTTTTGAAAGAGCCATCAAGACCCACTCTAGGGTCTTAGCAGCCAATTGGGAAGGAATGTTAACTACAACTCAGAACTTTGGGAGTAATCATCAAAGACTCTTAAAGCCAGAGGAACTTTGCAGCTCTGTCCATGTTTTTATTCACTCTGGAAAAGATGGGTATTTTTTATTAAAGATTTTATTTATTTATCTGAGAGAGCGAGCACATAAGCAGGGGAAGGGGCAGAGGGAGAGGGAGAAGCAGACTCCCCACTGAGCAGGGAACCCGACATGGGACATGTGGCTCCATCCCAGGACTCCCAGGATCATGACCTGAGCTGAAGGCAGATGCTTAACCGAGGCACCCAGGTGCCCCAAGATGGGTATTTATAGAGAACTGCACAAAGGAGAACCGTGAAAGCTAAGGCATGTTTTGGAATTTTTAGAAAACAAGGGTGAACCCAGAGAAAGGAGGATCCCAAAGCTGATACCAGCTCTCCCTCCCTTCATGGATAGCAAAGGATCCGAGAGAGAGAAGGCAGAGGCTCAAATGTTCACAAAATAATAGAAAATATGGGGGCTAGCCACATCCAAGCCAGATCCCCTCCTCTTTGGCTGTCTAAACGGTAGTTATGGGGCGCCTGGGTGACTCAGTTGGTTAAGCGACTGCCTTTGGCTCAGGTCATGATCCTGGAGTCCCGGGATCGAGTCCCACATCGGGCTTCCTGCTCAGCAGGGAGTCTGCTTCTCCTTCTGACCGTCTTCCCTCTAATGCTTTCTATCTCTCATTCTCTCTCTCTCTCAAATAAATAAATAAAATCTTTAAAAAAAATAAATAAATAAACGGTAGTTATTATCCATTCTTTGAATCCCATGGCAGGAATCAAGAAAAATCTGGGAAAGAGTGCCCATAAATATAAAGAAGGAGATGTTTCTTCCCTTCTGTTGGGCCCAGAGACTTAGGGGGTGGTCATAAGTCTGAGGATGAAGAAGGCTTGCCTGGATATTCAGGCTAGGAAAATCAATGTATCTTTCTGTTTAGAGCTGAATTTGAAAGTAATGTGCCAGGTTCCCAAAGAGGAAAAGAGAAAAATTAACCAGAGCCTTGGGTTCATGAGGTGGCAGATACCTGAACACATCCCGATTCTGGGTCCAGGGCCAGTTTATGGTCCATAAGGCACCAGTGTACATAGATGGAGGAGATTTTTTATAAACAGGCATCCTACTGGCGCCTTGGCAGAAACCAGAACAAAGCCCAGCATAGGCCAGCTGCCTTTTTGTTGTCAGTATTCTGTTTCATGATAGCAGCAAGAAATTTTGTATACTGATTACCTTGGATTCTCCAAGAGTCCTAGACTACAGGGACCCAGTGTGCACACTATGAGGAAAAACTAGGGCATGAGTAAACCCCAATTGTGGAGACTAGGAGAATGGAGTGAGTGTCTGTTTACATATACTGTTTTTGTTTTGTTTTGTTTTTTCAAGATTTATGTATTTATTTTTAGAGCGGGGAAGGGGGAGAGGGAGAGAGTCTCCATCAGATTCCTGGCTGAGCGTGGAGCCCGACAAGGGGCTCCTGGGCTCGAACCCATGATTCTGAGATCATGACATGAGCTGAAACCAAGAGTCAGATGCTCAACCAACTGAGACACCCAGGCGTCCCTGGTTACATATACTTTCCTAAAACTTTGTCATATATAGCTCTGTATCCCTCGCAATGCTTTTTAAAATTTTTCATTGAATTAAATCTTTGTTGAGTGCCTATTATGTACAAAGCTCTGTTGGGGGAGGTCAAGTTCACGTATTAATCCCCTTTGCCCTGGTAACTTAAAACACTGATACTATCAGTAGATGTACTTATGAAGTACATCTACAATGATCTGTCCATAATTTCTTTTTTTGTTTTTGGTTTTTTTTTTTAAGATTTTATTTATTTATTTGACAGAGAGATAGAGAGAGAGCACAAGTAGACAGAGCGGCAGGCAGAGGGAGAGGGAGAAGCAGGCTCCTCACTGAGCAAGGAGCCCGATGTGGGGCTCAATCCCAGGACCCCAGGATCATGACCTGAGCTGAAGGCAGATGCTCAACTGACTGAGCCACCCAGGCGCCCTGTCCATAATTTCTTTAAGAATTATTTAAAAAGATGGGGCATCTGGATGGCTCAGTTGGAGGAGCATGCAACTCTTGGTCTCAGGTTCTAAGTTCAATCCCCACATTGGGTATAAAGATTACTTGAATAAATAAAACTTAAAAAAAATTATTCAAAAACAATTTAACAAGATCCTATGCACTAAGTGCCAGGCGTTGGAGCAGTACAGAGGCTCGGAGGATAGAAAAGGGAACAGGTAGTCTTTACTTCAAGGAATACAGTCTAATGGGTATATATCATACAACCATTTTATCTATATTTACATATATGAAATTTAGAGTTTTAATTATGAATACTTTAAGCACTGGATTGGCTTTATAAAAGGGCAGATGGATACAATAAAATAAGGAAATGTGCTCATGCACATTTGAAACAATATGGCACAGTGTTTGGCACATAGTAAGTACTCAGTAAATATTTGTTCATTTACCAAATTATTGTATTTGAAGATATTCTGGTAAAAATATCTGCTGGTTATTTAAAAAGGAAATCCCCACAGATTTCAACATAACTATGGTCTGGCTCTCACACTGAAGGGATTGATTCTATACTTTTTCATTCTTGACCTGTAAAAAGGTCATGTGCTCTCATTTACTTTTATAATTATGAGAAAAACTTTTTGTAGAGGCAATTAAGTAAGGGTCTATGTGGTAAGATTTCTTTGAGAACTGCCCACTCCAAAATACCCTGATCACAGATTTGCCAACGTCCTTGGAATCACTTCCCGTAGAATCTTGACTTTGGATAAGATACTGCTTCAGAAAGTTCCCAGAGTGCAATTCTCCTAGAGAACATATTGATAAATCCAGACCTGTTAAAACATTAGCAATGATTAGTTTATCAGATCAATTTACAAGACAATTAAATATCTCTGAAGTGCTGGGTTAGGAAAATGAGGGACCCTTGGGAAAACTTTTGCTTCTTTGAGGGGGGGAACCCAAAGAGGTGGGAGGAGATACTAAAGACAAATCACATCTACTTCATGGTTTGGTTTGGTTTGGGGATGCTCTATTACTGAGGGAGTAAAAGACATTATGTAAGGTTTATAAAGAATTAGTACTGTAAATGCTCTTTCTTGCAGTGCAACAATATTTTAAACTTGGGGTTTTTTTTTGTTTTTGTTTTTGTTTTTTTGTCTATAAGGAATTTGAATGAATGGAAAATACATCTTTCTCTCTTAATTCTTTTTTTCTAAGTAACCCTAGCCAAAGATATTTTAGGCTCTGAATATTATTTTAATAAACAGATGGGTTTAAATGTAGTTTAAGTGAATTATTGAGAGTAAGAAGACCACTTTTTCTTGTCTCCTTGACTGCCAAAAAGTTTAGAAGTCAAATTTGATTTTCAGGGATACTGGCTACTATAAATGTATAAATCAAATTTGATACTGGCTAAATCAAATGTGTATGTGTTCATTTTTTTGGTCCTGACTCTCTACTTCTATTTGTATATATTATTACTGTTATCTAATATGTTTTGATATAAAGTTACCATAAAGTCTTCACTTAATAACATGAATGAATGAATAAAAAAATAATGGAATAAATATATAAACATAACATTGCTCTGTGTTTGTTGGGACAACTGGATGAGCACATGCAAAAGAATGAAGTTGGACCCTTTACTTCCCATCAGAGACAAAAGTTAATTCAAAATGGATCAAAGACCTAAATATATTAGCTAAACCTATAAAACTTTTTAGAAAAAAACATAGGAGTACATCTTCATGACCATGAATTTGTCAATGGCTTCTTAAATATGACATTAAAATCACATGCAACAAAAGAAAAGAAATGGATACATTGGACTTCATCAAAATTAGAAACATTTGTGTATCAAAGGATACTATTAAGAGAGTGAAAAGACAACACAGAAAAGGGGAGAAAATATTTTCAAATCATATACTTTATAATGACTTGTATCCAGAGTGTGTAAAGAATACTTACAACTCCAGGGGCGCCTGGGTGGCTCAGTCGTTGAGCATCTGCCTTCAGCTCGGGTCATGATCCCAGTTCGAGCCCCAGATCGGGCTCCCTGCTCAGTAGGGAGCCTGCTTCTCCCTCTCCCACTCCCCCTGCTTGTGTTCCCTCTCTTGGTGTCCCTCTCTGTCCAATTAAAAAAAAAACAAAAACTTACAACTCCAAAATGAAAGACAAATAATTTAACTTAAAACTGAGCAAAGGACTTGAATAGACATTTCTCCAAAGAAGATATACAAATGGCTAATAAGTACATGAAAAGATTCTCAATGTCATGAAGAAAATGCAAACTATAACCACATTGAGATATTACTTTAGACCACTAGGAACACTTAAAAACAACAAGGACAACAACAACAAAACAAGGGAAAATAGGGCGCCTGGGTGGCTCAGTCGGTTAGGCGACTGCCTTCGGCTCAGGTCATGATTCTGGAGACCCGGGATCGAGTCCCGCATCGGGCTCCCTGCTCAGCAGGGAATCTGCTTCTCCCTCTGACCCTCTTCCCTCTCATGCTCTCTATCTCTCATTCTCTCTCTCTCAAATAAATAAATAAAATATTTAAAAAAAAAAAACAAGGGAAAATAACAAGTTTGGGTGAGGATGTGGAGAA
The DNA here is from genome assembly GCF_003265705.2 of Callorhinus ursinus. Lineage (NCBI taxonomy): Eukaryota > Metazoa > Chordata > Mammalia > Carnivora > Otariidae > Callorhinus > Callorhinus ursinus. Next base: position 37,016,051 of record NW_027397075.1, read on the forward strand.
ATTGGAGTCTTCATACATTGCTGCTAAGAATGTAAAATGGTGTGATTTCTATGGAAAAAAGGTTTGGCAGTTCCTCAAGAAGTTGAACATTGGATTACATGTGACACACCAATTCCACTCCTAGTTATATACCTCAAAGAATTGAAAACACATGTTCAAATAAAAGCTTACACAAGAATGCTCTTAGTAGCACCATTCATAACAGTCAAAAGGTAGAAGTAATCAAATGTCTATCAACTGATGAATAGATAATATGGTATCTCTATATAATGGAATATTATTTAGCCATAAAAAAGGAACGAAGTACTGATACCTACAACACAGAGAGACCTTGAAAACATTATGCTAAGTTAAATAAGCCAGACACAGAAAGTCACATATTGTATGATTTCATTTATATAAAATATCAAAAATAGGCAAATTCATGGAAATACACAGCAGATTAGTGATTGCAAAGGACTAAGGGGAGCAAGGAATGGGGAGTGACTGCTTAATGGGTAGAGGGTTTCCTTTGTGGTAGTGAAAATATTCTGGAATTAGATAGTAGTGATTGTTGCATGACATTCCAAATGTATTAAATGGCACTGAATTGTACACTTTAAAATGGTTAAAATGGGGGCACCTGGGTGGCTCAGTTGTTAAGCATCTGCCCTCACTCAGATCATGATCCCAGGGGCCTGGCATCGAGCCCCACATTGGGCTCCCTGCTCCGCAGGAAGCCTGCTTCTCCCTCTCCCACTCCCCCTGCTTGTGTTCCCTCTCTTGCTGTGTCTCTCTCTGTCAAATAAACAAATAAAATCTTTAAAAAATAAATAAATAAACTTACAAAAAAATAAAATGGTTAAAATGTATATGTATATTTATATGTGTATGTATATTTACCACAATTTAAAAAAAGAGTAATCTATTAACTTGTGAAAGGTTAAACAAACTGGGACATAACCATACAAATATATATATATATATGCACACACACACATATTGGGAAATAAAATGGAATGAACAGATGTATGAAACAATATGATTAACCTCAAGAGTATTTTATAATGTTACAAAAAGCTATGTCATTTATAAGACATTCTAGAAAAAGAGAAACTATAGATACAGAAATCAGATCAGTAGTTACCAGGGCTTGGGGTGGAGGATTGACTGGAAAGGGGAAGGAGAGACTTGTTTGCTCTCTCTAGAATCTGAACAGGCCTTGTGACTTGCTCTGACCAATAGAACACAGTGGAAATGGCATGTGAGTTCTGGAGCCTATGCTTTTTGATGCTTGCTGCTTCTGTCTTCATTCTGGAACAAGGCTGCCATGTAAAGAAGCTTAAGCAGGCGATGTCAAACAAAATAATTGATGTCACAAACAAAATAATTAAATCTAGCCAGAAAACAAATACCATAATGTTAAAATTTTTATTTACATTCAATTTAATTAACATGTACTGTATTATTAGTTTCAGAGGTAGAATTTAGTGATTCATCAGTTGCATATAACCCCCAGTGCTCATTGCTCCAAGTGCCCTCCACAAATACCATAACTTTAAAAAGATCTATGTTCTATTTTTCTCTTCACTGGGATTCCTACGTTTAGATATTATTTCCAAACTAGCATCTTACATCACTCGCATGCACGATTGTCACCCCAGCTACCTAATTAGCTTTTCTGGTCTCTTTTTGGAGTTGTCAAAGGTCAGCTCTTTCATGCCTGGCTATACCTTGTCTGTATTAAATTAGCCAATTTTATTTTTTTAATTTTTTTAAAGATTTTATTTATTTATTTGAGAGAGAGAGAATGAGAGATAGAAAGCACGAGAGGGAAGAGGGTCAGAGGAGAAGCAGACTCCCTGCTGAGCAGAAGTCCGATGCGGGACTCAATCCCGGGACTCCAGGATCATGACCTGAGCCGAAGGCAGTCGCTTAACCAACTGAGCCACCCAGGTGCCCAAATTAGCCAATTTTAAATGATGCTGTTAAAATATTGACTTTTACCCTCTGTTCATTTTACAGTAAAATCTCCAGGCTTATTAATATACTATGGACACTCTTGCTCCCTGCTCAGCAAGCAGTCTGCTTCTCCCTCTGACCCTCTTCCCTCTTGTGCTCTCTCTCTCTCAAATAAATAAATAAAATCTTTAAAAAATATATATATATACTATGGACACTCTCTAGAAGAGAATGGGAAAAAAATCTATTCTCTATTTACATATAGATTCTCCAATATATTTATTTCACATTTAGCAAGAAAAGTAACATAAAAATCATGTATGATCATGGCTCATTACAGGATTTGGTCCTTGATCTTGATGAGGTAGCAGGAAGGCTGGACCATTTCTCTTCCAGTTGCTTCTTATCATTCAGTCGCCTGCTTAAGCTTCTTTACATGGCAGCCTTGTTCCAGAATGAAGGCAGAAGCAGCAAACATTGAAAAGCATAGGCTCTAGAACTCACATGCCATTTCCACTGTGTTCTATTGGTCAGAGCAAGTCACAAGGCCTGTTCAGATTCTAGATGGTACAATGAAAGACTCTACCTTTTGATGGAAGGAGAGGCAACACCACTTTGCAAAGGATTATGAAGACAGGGACTCATGATACTATGGGAGCTGTTATTATAATGCTCTACACAGTTGGGGAGTGCTAATTATTTTGCTACATGGGGATTTGATCAAATAAAGAGAAACTAATCTCTAGAAATTAGCAACTCTTTTTTTCCTTTTGAATTATTCAGGAAAAATCTTTATAATAAATCCCATGTATTCAATCAGCATGAAATATATCAATGTACCTGGAAAGCAAAACTGAAAGTTCACCTAGAAATTGGCAAGCACTCTGCATTTTTCTTTTCCATTTGAACTCTGTGTCTGAAGTATAGGATTCCTGGGGTTTGGACTCTCTGAACTACAAGCAGTACTTAAACACTGATTAAAGGGAGCACTTGCCAAAGAGAGGAAAGAAGTGATTTTTATCCTTTATAAGGCAAAAATAGCATGGATTTCTAAACATGATGAATTTTCCTCAAATCTGTTCTTTTTTACTTTTTATTGAACACTTTGGCTCATCCTATGCTTTGTGATTTCTTAGGAAACAATACATTTATCTATATTAGGATGATGAATTTCAGTGTGAACAATATTTATAGCTTCTCTTCTTAGTTGCCCCAGCACCTGCACATGCATATGATTATTTTCTTTATTTATGCTCCACTTAAGCTACAATATAGCACCATTGAGTCCTGTGTGGCAAATTCTATTTTAAGGTGTATTAACTCAGCTGAAGCTAAATTCCAAAAAAGACTGAAAATGGTGGTGCCTGGGTGGCTCAGTTGGTTCAGCACCTGCCTTCGGCTCAGGTCATAATCTCGGGGTCCTGGGATCGAGCCCCGCATCAGGCTCCCTTGCTCAGTGGGGAATCTGCTTCTCCCTCTCCCTCTGCCCCCCCACCCCCCTGCTCGTGAGCTCTCTCTCTCAAATAAATTAAAAAAAAAAATTTTTTTTTAAAGATTTTATTTATTTGACAGAGAGAGAGACAGCGAGAGAGGGAACACAAGCAGGGGAAGTGGGAGAGGGAGAAGCAGGCTTCCTGCCGAGCAGGGAGCCTGATGCAGGGTTCGATCCCAGGACCCTGAGATCATGACCTGAGCCGAAGGCAGTTGCCTAACCAACTGAGCCACCCAGGCACCCCAATTTTTAAAAAATCTTAAAAAAAAAGACTTAAAATGGTCTTTGCAATTAAATGGTTATAAAATTATCTGGAAATTTATAGGGTGAAAAGGATTATAGAGAAGTAACATGGTATACAATAGGATTATAGAAAAGGATTATAGGGAAGTAAACAAGGAATACAATAACTGAAATATTTCTCTGGGTTCTGACTTCTTTTTCTCTCTTATGGTTTCTGTAGATTTTACTTTTTCCCCTCTCTATTTCATTAATGGTAGGACATTACATATACGAGAACATAAGGATTAATTTCCTCATCTATAAAATACAAGTTTATACTAGGTAATCTCTATGATTCTATGATTTTATTTGCCATCAATGGGAAACATCTGTGACTCATTCAGGCTGGCTTTGATTCTAATACTGACACCAAAGGATGTTTTGTGAGCAGATTTCTTTCCTAACTTCAACTATAAGAAGGTGATTTGATTCTGAGATTCTAATTCTCTTACTAAGTCATTAAAATATCATGAAGTAAATTTTCTTTTAAGTTATTCAACAAAACTCTTTTTTAAATTTTTAAAAATATTTTATTTACTTATTTGACAGAGAGAGAGAGAGCACAAGCAGGGGGGAGTGGGAGGGAGAGGGAAAGAGAGAAGCAGACTCCCCACTGAGCAAGGAGCCCACTGTGGGACTCGATCCCAGGACCCTGGGACTATGACCCGAGCCGAAGGCAGACACTTAACCAACTGAGCCACCCAGGCGCCCCCAAATTGTTTTAGAAAATGCAATAAGTTGAGTTAAAATTCACATGCGAGTGTAAAATTGTGATATCATAAGGCCTTTTTGATAAGGAGGAATATGGAGCCTGGGAAAGTAACACATTAATTTGTGTCATTTCTGGTCATAAATTTCACTGTTTTATAACCTTCATGGTGGAATAGTCTTACATGTTATTTGTTTAATATTTACCTTTCAAAGGCTTCAAGGTATGTCCTGGCCAAGTAGGCCAAATTGCTAGGTGGAGCAATGTCCGAGATCAGGACTCACAAGTGTCTCATTTGGCTCTAACTTCTATTTCACATCTACCTTTGGCCATCCCAATCCAGTTGTGGAGTATGTGTATAGCAGGTGGAGAAATTTCAGAAGAAAACCAGGCTTATTTTCAGGATAGGAATATAGGTTTCATTATTTTATCAAAAAGAGGGGGCTCTTGGTGACACCTGGAATATGTTCAGAAAATAAATGGATTTATCTCAGTTTGAGCCTTATATAAAGAATTGATTGTAGGGGCGACTGTGGGGCTCGGTTGAGCGTTCAACCCTTGATTTTGGCTCAGGTCGTGGTCTTGGAGTGGTGTGATTGAGCCCTGTGTCAGGCTCTGTGCTCAGTGAGGAGTCTGCTTGTTTCTCTCCCTCTGCTCCTCCCCCACTCGTGCTCTCTTTCTCAAATAAATAAAATCTTAAAAAAAAAAAAGAATAGATTGTATGGGTCTCCTAGAAATGAAAACAGATCCCACTAAAAAAGAATGGAGTCCGTGACACAAGGATTTATAAGCAAACAAAAAGAAGGAAAGGAAGAGAAATATAAAGGACAAATTAAAAAGTAGAGAAAGAAAAAAGGAAGTTAGTCAAAATTAGTTGAAGCATTAAATACAAGATCATTGGGCGCCTGGGTGGCTCAGTTGGTTAAGTGACTGCCTGCGGCTCAGGTCATGATCCTGGAGTCCCGGGATCGAGTCCCACATCGGGCTTCCTGCTCAGCAGAGAGTCTGCTTCTCCCTCTGACCCTCCCCCCTCTCATGTACTCTCTCTCTCTTTCATTCTCACTCTCAAAATAAATAATAAATAAATCTTTAAAAAAAGAAAGAAATACAAGATCATTAAGTACAAAAATGCATCTTTATTATTTTTTTAAAAGATTTTATTTATTTATTTGTCAGAGAGAGAGAGCACATACAGGGGGAGCGGCAGGCTCACCACTGAGTAGGGAACCTGATGCGGGACTCGATCCCAGGACTCTGGGATCATGACCTGAGCCAAAGGTAGACACTTAACTGACTGAGCCACCCAGGCATCCCAAAAATGCATCTTTACATTAAAAAAAAAAGAACTTACTGGGCCACCTGTGTGGTTCACTTTGTTATCTGACTCTTGATTTCAGCTCAGGTCATGATCTCAGGGTCATGAGATGGAGCCCCATGATGGGCTCTGCACTCAGTGTGGAGTCTGCTTGAGATTCTCTCTCTCCCTCTCCCTCTGTACCCCCCTGCTAGAGCACTCTGTCTCTCTCTCCCTCTCTCAAATTAAAAAAAAAAAAAAAAGAACTTACTGAAATTAAAATGCGAAGCCCTTAGGGAAATGTGCACCTGGGTTTTCAACTAATAAATAGTATTACAGAAAGTGCTTGATTAAGAATCAAGAGTCCTGGTATTTAAAACCAGCCTCCTTCATTAACAACCTGAATGAAATTGAGCAAGCTAATTAAACCTGTTTGTTTCCAGTTTCCTCATAGAGTGAAAAAGACTGAGTGATCTCTGACTCACTTAAGCGCTATCCCTCTGTGTTGTCAGTTATGGGTCATATCTTTAGCTCTAAATTCTATCTTAGAATCTTTGATATTGATTAAAGACATTTCCTACCGTCTTGACGCATGGGCAGTTAACAAAAGGACTCCTTGCATTTCACAACCACGACACAAATTAAGAAATAACAGTTAAGGGCACCTGGGTGGCTCAATTGGTTAAGTGTCTTCAGCTTGGGTCATGATCCCAGGGTTCTGGGATTGAGGCCCCGCGTTGGGCTCCCTGCTCAGCAGAGAGCCTGCTTCTCTCTCTCCCTCTGCTGCTCCCCCTGCTTGTGCGCACTCCTCTCTCTCTTTAAAAAAAGAAGGAAAAAAAAAAGAAATAACAGTGAATCATACTGACCTACACAGGTGTCACATTATCTTTCTATGGTAGATTAACTTTTTTTTTTTTTACAGTATTGAGGTCTTTTATTTTCTTTACATTTATCATGCCATGAATTCATAGGGAATGGGTTCCAGCAGTTCAGGCTCCTTTCCATTAGTTCTCACAAAGTGTGCTTCTCTGGGTGGGGCAAGCTGGCGCTTCAGTTGAACCCAAGTACCTTTCTCTTTGGCTTCTTTCTTTTTCTGATCATTTTCCTTCACACGCTTCAGGAAGCTGTCTCGGCTCTTTGAGTGTTTAATATGCTCAATGCGTACATTAATTCTCTTGGCAAGAATCTTGCCCTTAACTTGTTTGTTTACAACAATGCCAACAGCATGCTGAGTAACATTGTAGACTCTTCCAGTTGTTTTTTTTAAGATTTTATTTTTTATTTTTTTAAAGATTTTATTTATTTGACAGAGAGAGCACAAGCAGAAGGAGAGAGAGGGAGAAGCAGGCTCCCTGCTGAGCAAGGAGCCTGATGTGGGACTCGTTCCCAGGACCCTGGGATCATGACCTGGGCCGAAGGCAGCCGCTTAACTGACTGAACCACCTCGGCGTCCCAAGATTTTATTTATTTATTTGAGAGAGAGAGAGAGCATGAGAGAGGGGAGGTCAGAGGGAGAAGCAGACTCCCTGCTGAGCAGGGAACCCGAAGTGGGACTCGATCCCAGGACTCCAGGATCATGACCTGAGCCGAAGGCTGTCGCCTAACCAACTGAGCCACCCAGGCGCCCTAGACTCTTCCAGTTTTGCCATGGTAACATTTGTGGGGCATTCCTTTTTGAACAGTGCCCATTCCCTTGATGTCCACAATATCACCTTTCTTATAGATTCGCATGTATGTGGCCAAAGGAACTACTCCATGTTTTCTAAAAGGTCTAGAGAACATATAGCGGGTACCTCTCCTCTTTTCCTTTGTGTTGGTCATTTTGGCAAATTACTGGAAGATGGCGGTTCTGGCCGAAAGGATAGTTTAACTATTTTTAATAGGATCATGTTTCCTCAGACTGGCCTGAAGTGTGGCTTTTAAAACCATGAAGTTTGTTACCGGTAGCCTCTCACCTCCCTTTCTTCACCTCCTCCTACTCTTAATGTTGCCTTTGGCCCAGGTGTTCCTGCTTTCACAATTACTCAGCAGCTGCCAACTCCCACCTACCCTCCTCTTCCTCACCTCCTCATGCCCTACCTTTGAGTTTATCCTTTAATACTGTACCTCATTATTAAAATTTTGTCACACTTACCGACAAAAACCAATGTCCATTCTTAAAGTTCCTAATTCAGTGGATACATTGAGGAAAACTATCTGAATGAAAGAAAGAATCAAGGGGCACCTGGGTGGCTCAGTCAGGTAAGCGTCTGCCTTTGTTCAGCTCAGGTCATGATCCCAGGGTCCTGGGATCGAGCCCCGCATAGGGCTCCCTGCTCAGTGGAGAGTCTGCTTCTCCCTCTCCCTCTGCCCCTGCCCCCCACTCATGCTTTCCCTATTTCAAATAAATAAGTAAAGTCTTGGGGGGAAAAAGAGTCAATATTAAGTTATACATAAATCTGCAACTTGTTTCAGAAGAGTATAATTGGTGGAATTTCTGATTCAGCGGCAAAATAAAAGGATTTTAGGGAATGGAGGGGAAATTTGGGAAAATACAAGTGGCAGAAAGGGCTTTCTTACTTGAAGTATCATCCTAGGAGCAATAGCAATAGGATCCACTGGGAGCTTGTTAGAAATTCAGAATCTCAGGCCCTCTCTGCCCTACTAGTCAGAATCTGCCTTTTTTAACAAGATAAGGAGAGGTGGTGGTAGTTCATATGTACAGTACGGTTTGAGAAACACTGGTTTACAGTATTCCACATAGGTGAACACCCTCTCCCCTCTCTACTTTAAAGTCAGCCAACTAGGGGTGCCTGGGTGGCTCAGTCGGTTAAACGTCTGCCTTTGGCTCAGGTCAGGATCCCAGGGTTCTGGGATCGAGTCCTGCATCTGGCTCCCTGCTTGGCAGGGAGTCTGCTTCTTCCTCTCCCACTCCTCCTGCTTGTGTTCCCTCTCTTGCTGTCTCTCTCTCTCTCTCTCTGTCAATTAAATAAATAAATAAAATCTTTAAAAATAAAATAAAATAAAGTCGGTCAACTGTTACTTCATTCAAATGAAGATCCATTTTATGTTTCTAAGCAGGCTTCATTCTGATTATTGATCCAAAGACATTATTGCCACAAATATAGATTCCATTGAAATTTAATACATTTGGAGAGGAGTAGGCATTACAAAAAGCTCTCATTTAACACCGCATTGGAAGGAAGTAGAGAAACCAGAAATTAGGAAAGCAGGTAGGATACTAAAGTTGGAGTAGCAAACATGGAAGCCAATGGTTGACTAAAAGATCTCCATCCATATGGCAACCAAAACAAAGTATTCCCAGGAACACAATCATGACACAATTGCTAGGATTGCTATTGGCTAGAGTGGAGAAGACAGCTCTTATGTACATTATAGGTATCAATTGATGAAGGCAGCCAATCCAATCCAACTAATTTATTTATTTATTCATTTATTTATTTATTTATTTTTAAGGATTTTATTTATTTATTTGAGAGAGAGAATGAGAGAGAGAGAGCACATGAGAGGGGGGAGGGTCAGAGGGAGAAGCAGACTCCCCGCTGAGCAGGGAGCATGATGTGGGACTTGATCCCGGGACTCTAGTATCATAACCTGAGCAGAAGGCAATCGCCTAACCAACTGAGCCACCCAGGCACCCCCAACTAATTTTTTTAAAAGATTTTATTTATTTGACAGAGAGAGCACAAGCAGGGGGAGTGGCAGGCAGAAGGAGAAGCAGGCTCCCGCTGAGCAGGAAGCCCGATGCGGGGCTCGATCCCAGGACCCTGGGATCATGACCTGAGCCGAAGGCATATGCTTAACTGCCTGAGCCACCCAGGCATCCCTCCAACTAATTTTTTTTTAAGGATTTTAGTTAGGGACACCTGGGTGAGGCTTCCTGTTAGTGGGGAGCCTGCTTCTCCATCCCTCCCTACCTCTGCCCCCTGCTCTTTAAATATTTTATTTATTCATTTGAGAGAGACAGAGAGAGAAAAAATGAGGGGGGGGCAGAGGGAGAGAAAGAAGCAGACCCCCTACTGAGCAGGGAGCCCAATGTGGGGCTCCATCCCAGGAGCTGGAGACCATGATCTGAGCCGAAAGGAGACACTCGATCAACTGAGCCACCCAGCCCTGCAAATAATTTTTTATAGGGTCCTTTTCAACTTTCATCTTCTGTATTCTATGAGGCCTACTCTGACTCCTCCTACAGCATTGCTTTTGTTGAGGTGACCAATGTCCTGTTTGCCCAGGACTATCCTGTTTTTTTCTCTGAAGGTTCTGCATCCCAGGAAGCCCCTCAGCTTCCAGCAAACCAGGACAGTTGGTCAACCTACCCACACTCCAAGCTAGAAGTACGGTTCCTTACCTTGAACTTCTTTAGCTATCTCAACTCATCATTTATTTGGCACTTGCCATGTTTTGCTTTGCGTGGTAATCATTTGTATACAAGAAATGTGTCCCAGATTTGCTTATAAATTACCTAAGAGCAGAATTTGTCTTTCACAATTTCTTTTATTCCACACAGCAAGAAACAAGTGTCAGTCACACAGGAACCACTTAACAGTTTGAATGAAAGAATCTATTTAGAAAGAAAAACCCCAAACAACTCTTGCCACTTGGAATTTCATTCTATTGAATAACAAAAGTAACAATTTGGAAATCAAATATTCTTACATTTGCATTGAAGATGGCTTTCAATATGACCCCAACTCACCTTTTCAATCGAATCTTTCACTCTTCCTTGTTACTTCAGTCATGATTGATGCAAGAATGTCTGGGGTCAAAGAAATCACAGAATGAACATGGTACATTTTTCCAGAGACTAGTGTTTATTTAAAGATTTTTTCTTTTTTTTTTTTTTTGCGAGTGGGGGTAGAATAGGGAGTGTGAACTGCACAAACATATTTTGTCAGATTTTTCATTTTGGGTCTTATGGCAGATTAATTGTCTAGAGAAATCCTGGTATGGCATACCTAAAACAATAAGACAGGGGCCCCTGGGTGGCTCAGTCATTAAGCGTCTGCCTTCGGCTCAGGTCATGATCCCAGGGTCCTGGGATCGAGCCCTGTGTTGGGCTCCCTGCTCCGCAAGAAGCCTGCTTCTCCCTCTCCCACTCCCCCTGCTTGTGTTCCCTCTCGCTGTGTCTCTCTCTGTCAAATAAATAAAGAAAATCTTTAAAAATAAATAAAGAAAATGTATGGCTGAATTGGTTGGAAACCTTGAAATCATCAATGCAGTCAGATGTCAGTGTTTGCTCTCCAGGCAAATGTCTACACAGGTAGCCTAATGTTTGAGTTATAAAAGGTGTAGTGAGCAGGGGAGAAAATTAAGACTTGTCTTGTTATGATGGAACATTGGTTAGAAACCCCTACATGAATCTGGAAATCCCCCCCAAAGCTACTTTTCTTCAGCATATAAACCAGGAAAAAAAAATCAACAGAGGATTTGTTAGTGACTCTTGTCGGTTTCCACCTCAGCGTTGTTGGAGGAAAAACATGACTCTGGAGAATTTCCCAACCACTGAAAAAACAAAATGAACAAGACTCTAGCTGAAAATGTAGTTTAAACTGGTCTCGAATTGTTACTGCTCCATTTGGCAGAAGCACTTGGCAGAGCAAATTTAAGGATTTTTTATTTTTATTTATTCATGAGAGACAGAGAGAGAGGCAGAGGGAGAAGCAGGCTCCCAAGGAGCAGGGAGCCCGATGCGGGGCTCAATCCCAGGACCCTGGGATCATGACCTGAGCTGAAGGCAGATGCTTAACGACTGAGCCACCCAGGCGCCCAAAGAGCAAATTTAAATCCTCTCAGGAAGGATGCCCTTTAAACCGGGGCCTCAAAAACAAACAAACAAATAACAAAGACAACAACAACAAAAATAAACCAGGGCCTCAGAGATTTCCCAAAGAATACGAGGGTACGTACCGTAACTCTATGTTTAACTTTTCGGGGAACCGCCAAACTGTTTTCCAAAGGGGCTATGCCATTTTACATCCCTTCCAACAATGTGGCAGGATGCCAGTTTCTCTGCATCTTTGCCAACACCTGTTATTATTATTATTTTTTTAAATTATAGACACCTTAGTCAGTGTGAAATAGTATCGCGTTGTGGTTTTGATTTGCATTTCCGTAATGACTAATGATGTTGAGCATCTTTTCATGTGTTGTTGGCTGTTTATTTGGCTTTGGGGAAGTGTCTATTCAAATCCTTGGCCCATTTTTAAATTGGGTTATTTTTCTTTTTATGGTTGCATTAAAAGTTCTTTAGATATTCTAAAAATGATTACTTTCTGATAAAGTACAACTTATCTATTTTTAGAAAAAAATAGATTGCAGTTCGTGCTTTTGGTGCCCTATTTAAGAAATCATTGCAGAATGTAAGGTCACAGAGATTTAGGCCCCTGTTTGTTTCTAGGAGCTTTATAGTTTTCCTCTTACATTTAGGTTTTGATCCATTTTGAGTTGTTTTTGTACATGATGTGAAGTAGATGTTTAACTTCATTCTTTTGCGTGTGGATGTCCAGTTGTCTCAGCATCATTTGTTGAAAAAGACTATTCTTTGGGGCTCCTGGCTGGTTCAGTTAGTAGACCATCTAACTCTTGACCTTGAGGTCATGATTCAAGCTCCACGTTCGGTGTAGAGGTTACTTAATTAAAAAATTATAATTAAAAATTAAAAAGAAAAAAAGAATAATGATAAATTAAAAAAAAAAAGAAGGGGCGCCTGGGTGGCTCAGTTGTTAAGTGTCTGCCTTTGGCTCAGGTAATGATCCCAGGGTCCTGGGATCCAGATCCATGTCAGGCTCCCTGCTCTGTGGGAAGCCTGCTTCTCCCTCTCCCACTCCCCCTGCTCGTGTTCCCTCTCTTGCTGTCTGTCTCTCTGTCAAAACATAAATAAATCTTTTAAAAAGAAAAGAAAAGAAAAAGACCATTCCTTTCTCATTTAAATGATTTGACACCCTTCTTGAAACCAACTGATCATAAATGTAAACTTTATTTCTGGACTCTCAATTTTATTCCTTTGACTTATGTATCTAAATTTATGTCACAGTATCTTTAATAATGTAATCTAATGGCATATTACCACTTCTGCCATGTTCTATAGATTATGCAGATCATCTCTGGTACAATATGGAAAAACTATGTAAGTGTGTGAATAACAGGAGACAAGAATAATTTGGGGCCATCTTGGAGGCTAGGTACCAAATAACAATAACCATATAATTACCTAGACATATACAGAAAAAAATATGCTCTTAGCAATTTAGTAACACAAGAGGACTTTTAAATCTGAATAAAAGTTAGTTTCAAAATACCCTAAATATCACATTTAATGGTGAAACATTAAAATCTTCCATTTAAAACCAGGAATAAGGCAGATATATCCACTTTGCCCATTCTTAGTCACTGTTGTATTATAGGCTTTAACCTTGTAATAAGTTAAGGCAAGAAATAATATAAGAATTTGAAAGGAAGATATGACTGTAATCCTTTGGAGATAATATATTTTCTACATGAGGGACACCTGGGTGGCTCAGTCGGTTAAGCAACTGACTCTTGATTTCTGCTCAGGTTGTGATCTCAGGGTTGTGAGTTTGAGCCGCCCTGTCGGGCTCCGCACTGGGCATTGAGACTGCTTAAGATTCTCTCTCTTAGGGTGCCTGGGTGGCTCAGTCAGTTGAGCATCTGACTCTTGATTTTGGCTCAGGTTGTGATCTTGGGGTCATGGGATTGAGCCTTGGGTTGGGCTCCACTCTCGGCAAGAAGTCTACTCAGGATTCTCTCTCTATTAGGAAGGACTCATGACTCTATTGTCATTGTAGCAACAAAAAAGTGTAAAATATTCAGGAATAAATCTGGCAAAAATGTACAAGATCTTCATAGAGCAATTTATAGACAAAATAAATAAGGAGATAGATCCTATTACAAATAAGAAAAATCAGACGATAGAGTCATGCCCTGCTTAGATAAAAATATATATATATATATTACTCAGTTGTAATAATTGAAACAATGTGGCACTGACAAAAGGATTGACAAATAAACTAATGGAACTGACAAAAAAGCACAGAAACAGGGGCACTGGACTCGCTCAGTCTGTGGAGTATGTGACCCTTGATCCCAGGTTGTGACCTCAAACCTCACATTGGGTGTAGAGATTACCTAAAAAAAAAAATTTTTTTTTTAAATTACAAGAAAAAGGTATATATAGGGTCACCTGGGTGCCTCAGTTGGTTAAGCAGCTGCCTTCGGCTCAGGTCATGATCCTGGCATTCTGCCCTGAATTGGGCTCCCTGCTTAGTGAGGAGTCTGCTTCTTCCTCCCCCTGCTGTTGTGCTCTTGCTTGCTCTCTCTCTCTCCTTCTCAAATAAATAAAAAATCTTTAAAAAAGAAAGAAAGAAAGAAAGAAAGAAAGAAAGAAAGAAAGAGTTATATACAAATGTAGTGATCCAAAGGGGTACGCTCACCCCAATGTTTATAGCAGCAATGTCCACAATAGCCAAACTATGGAAAGAGCCAAGATGTCCACCAACAGATGAATGGATAAAGAAGATTTAGTATATATATACAATGGAATATTATGCAGCCATCAAAAAAACAAAAATCTTGCCATTTGCAATGAGATGGATAGAACTAGAGGGTATTATGCTAAGTGAAATAAGTCAATCAGAGAAAGACAAGTATCATATGACCTCACTGATACGAGGAATTCTTAATCTCAGGAAACAAAGTGGTAGGGGGTGGGAGGGATGGGGTGGCTGGGTGATAGACATTGGGGAGGGTATGTGCTATAGTGAGCGTTGTCAATTGTGTAAGAATGATGAATCACAGGTCTGTACCTCTGAAACAAATAATACATTATATGTTAAAAAAAAAAAAGAAGATAGTAGGAAGGGAAAAATGAAGGGCGGGAAATCGGAGGGGGAGATGAACCATGAGAGACTATGGACTCTGAGAAACAAAGTGAGGGTTCTAGAGGGGAGGGGGGTGGGGGGATGGGTTAGCCTGGTGATGGGTATTAAGGAGGGCATGTATTGCATGGAGCACTGTGTGTTGTGAACAAACAATGAATCATGGAACACTACATCAAAAACTAATGATGTAGGCACCTGGGTGGCTCAGTTGGTTAAGCGACTGCCTTCGGCTCAGGTCATGATCCTGGAGTCCCGGGATCGAGTCCCGCATCGGGCTCCCTGATCAGCAAAGAGTCTGCTCCTCCCTCTGACCCTCCCCCCTCTCATGCTTTCTCCACCTCATTCTCTCTCTCAAATAAATAAATAAAATCTTAAAAAAAACCCACTAATGATGTAATGTATGGTGACTAACATAACATAATAAAATAAAATAAAAAAAGACAAAGGCATATATATATACAAAAGAAAGCACAGAAACAGACCATGCTATGGCAACTTGATATACAATAGGGCTTTCAGTTGAGAAAAGATGCTCAATGGGACTTATTTTTACAAATTTACCTCACATTAGGGTGCCTAGCTGGCTGAGTCAGTAGAGCATGTGACTCTTGATCTTGGAGTTGTGAGTTTCAGCCCCATGTGTGGTGTAGAGTACTTAAAATAAAAACAATTAAAAGTTTATCACATATCAAACAAAATTAAATTCCAATGTGAAAATCAAAACTTCTAAAACTTTTAAGAGAAATTATAGGAGAACTTCTCTGTGATTTTATGATGGAAGAATTTAAGACAAAATGCTCAAAGCATTAAGGAAAATATTGCTAGCCCCTGTTCATTTAAATATGATATAAAAAGAATGAAAAGGACAAGAAACAACCAGAAGTGATATTTGTAATGTATATGACTGACAAAGTGTTAGTACTCATAATATTTTTTATTAAGTTTTTAATTTTAATTCTAGTATAGTTAACATAAAGTGTTATATTTAGTTTCAGGTGTACAATATAGTAATTCCAAAATTCTTTATGTTACTCAGTGGCCATCATGGCAAGTGGACTCTTTAATTCCCATCACCTATTTCACACATCCCCCCACCCACCTCCCTCTGGTAACCATTAATTTGTTCTCTATAGTTAAGGGTCTTGGTTTGTCTCCTTTCCCCCTCCCCCTTTGTTCATTTGTTTTGTTTCTTAAATTCCACATATGTATGGAATCATATGGTATTCATCTTTCTCTGACTGACTTATTTCACTTAGCGTTATACTCTCTAGCTCCATCCATTTTGTTGCAAACGTCAAGATTTCATTCTTTCTTATGACTGAGTAATATTCTATTTTGTATATATACCACATCTTCTTTATCCATTCATCTCTTGATGGAAACTTGGGCTGCTTCCATAATTTGGCTATTGTAAAACTGCTGCAATAAATATAGAGTTGTATGCATCCCTTTGAATTAGTGTTTTTATATTTTTGGGGTAAATATCCAGTAGTGTAATTACTGGATCGTAGGATAGTTCTTCATACTGTCTTCCACAGTGACTGTACCAGTTTGCATTCCCACCAACAGTGTATGAGAGTTCCTTTTTCTTTACATCCTCACCAACACTTATTGTTTCTTGTGTTTTTGATTTGGGTCAAACTGACAGGTGTGAGGTGATATCTCATTGTTGTTTTGATTTGCATTTCCCTAACGATTAGTGATGTTGAACATCTTTTCATGTGTCTGTTGACCATCTGGATGTCTTCTCTGGAGAATGTTCATGTCTTCTGCCCTTTTTTTAATTGGATTATTTATTTTTTGAGTGTTGAGTTGTATAAGTTCTTTATGTATTTTAGATACTAATCCTTTATTGGATATGAAATTTGTAAATATCTGCTCCCATTCAGTAAATTGTCTTTTTGTTTTGTTGATTGTTTCCCATATTCATAATATTTTTAAGTCTTACGAAGAAAATCTAATAGAAATAGAAGCAAAAGCCTTGATGTTATAATAGAAAAAACACAATGGCCACTAAACAGATGAAAATGCTCAAATTCTCTGGTAATTACAGAAAGTTAAACTAAACCATAATCATATGTCATATCACATGTAGTAGACATGCAAAAACTAAAGGGTGGTGAAGATGTAGAAAAGGCACTCCCATTAACTACTAGTGTAAATTGGTACCACTTTGGAAGATAATTTGTTATTTTTCTTGTGTTCTGTTGCTGCAACAAACTTAGTGACTTAAAAAAAAAAATTCCAAAGGCTCTATGGGTCAGCAAATTGGAAAGGTCTTGGCCGGGCAGCTCTGGAATCATTCCTTCAGTTATAGTGGGCTATCTGGGGACTGGGGCTGCTGGGAGCTGGCTTGGCTCTCCCTTCACATTGTCTCAGGGTTCCTCCTTATGATCTCTACACATGGGTGGCTAGGTTGAGCTCAGAGCATGGTGGCCTCTGGCCTCAGGGTGGCCAGAGTGTCTATATGGAAGCTAACATCTTTTAGGAGCAAATATTTGAGCTAACAATGTAGATGTATGGCCTTTTGTATACTAGATTTCAAGTCATATAGAGTAACTTTTTTTTTTAAGATTTTATTTATTTATTTATATGTCATAAAGAAAGAGAAAGAGCTGCAAGCAGAAGGAGAAGCTGGCTCCCCACTTGAGCAAGAAGCACAATGTAGGACTTGATCCCAGGACCCCGGGATCATGATCTGAGCTGAGGGCAGACGCTTACCTGACTGAGCCAGCCAGGCATCCCATATAGAGTAACCTCTGCCATACTCTATTGGTTGAAATAGTTACAAAAGCTCACCTACGGGAGCCTGGGTGGCTCAGTCGTTAAGTGTCTGCCTTCGGCTCAGGTCATGATCCCAGGGTCCTGGGATCGAGTCCCACATCGGGCTCCCTGCTCGGCGGGAAGCCTGCTTCTCCCTCTCCCACTCTCCCTGCTTGTGTTCCCTCTCTCTGTTAAAAAATAAATAAATAAAATCTTAAAAAAAAACAAAAACAAAAACAAAAGCTCACCTACTATCAAAGGAAGGGGACATTGACTCTACCTCTTAATGGCAGGTATGTCAAGGTCACATTATAAAAAGAACATGTGGATGGAAGTTTTTTTTTTAAAGTAATCTCTACAGGGGCACCTGGGTGGCTCAGTTGGTTAAGCGACTGCCTTCAGCTCGGGTCATGATCCTGGAGTCCCAGGATCGAGTCCCACATTAGGCTCCCTGCTCAGCAGGGAGTCTGCTTCTCCCTCTGACCTTTCCCCCTCTCATGTGCTCTCTCTCTCTCTCTCATTCTCGTTCTCTCAAATAATAAATAGAATCTTTTTAAAAAAAAGATCCTTAAAAAAATAAATAAAGTAATCTCTACACCCAATGTGGGGCTCAAACTCACAATCTTGAGATCAAGAGCTGCACACTCCACTGACTGAGCCAGCTAGGTGCCTCAAATGGAAGATATTTTTGTAGACACCTTTAGAAAATACTATCTGCAATGGGCACTATTTACTAAATAAGAAGGTGGGTGACTTATGACTCATGATTTCACTCCTGGTTGTTTACCCTAGAGAAATTCCTTTCCATGTGCATCTGGAGACACATCACCTTGTAATTACAGAAAACCAAAAATAATCAAAATGTCCAGCAATACTGGAATGGATACATAAAAAAAGATATTATTTTGTAAGTGAAAATGAATGAATTTTAGCCACACAATTGACATGGACAAATCACAAAACAATGTGGAACTGAAAAAGCAAATTCTAGAATACATATATCATTTATATTACTGTCACAAATAAATGAAGTTGTTTATGCTACTTTGTTATACTATTTATTGTTATACTATTTAGGAATATCTACATTTGTGTTAAACTAGCAAATTACAGAGAAAAACAGAGGAGTGATTAACATAAAAGTCAAGATAGTGGTTTCAGGAATAGAGAACAAGTGGAAAGAGAAGCAATCTGGAAGGAAGGAAGCTTCTAAGCTTTAAGATTCTGGGATGTTCCATTTCTTAAGTTAGTGGTAGTTGTTTAGTGTTTGGTTTATTATTAATCTTTTATTTATTTTTTAAAGATATTATTTATTTATTTGACAGAGAGAGAGACAGTGAGAGAGGGAACACAAGCAAGGGGAGTGGGAGGGGGAGAAGGAGGCTTCCCGCTGAGCAGGGAGCCCGATGCGGGGCTCAATCCCAGGACACTGGGATCATGACCTGAGCCAAAGGCAGATGCTTAAGGACCGAGCCTCCCTGGCACTCCCAATCTTTTATATTTTAAAGATTTATTTATGTATTTGAGAGAGAGAGAGAACATGAGTAGGAGGGGCAGAGGGAGAGGGAATCTCAAGCAGACTCTGCACTGAGCGTAGAGTCCGTCTCAGGGATCAATCCCACGACCATGAGGATCATGACCTGAGCCAAAACCAATAGTTGGACCTTAACCAACTGTGCTACCCAGGTGCCCCGGTCTATTATTAATCTTTCAAACATATGCATATACTGAATATACCTTTGTAGTTATGATAATTCTCACAAACTTTGAAAAATATACATTTATATAAAAGGCTTTGTCATATGTATGATGGAGTAAAACCAGTAGGAAAGTCTATTAGCCAAAGATAGAAATAGGAATCCTGTTTTTCCTCTGACAATATTCATTTATTTATTTATTTAAAAATTTTATTTATTTATTTGACACAGAGTGCACAAGCAGGGGGAGTGGCAGGGAGAGGGAGAGGGAGAAGCAGGCTTCCCACTGAGCAAGGAGCCAGATGCCAGGTCCATTTCGAAACCTTGTGATCACAACCTGAGCCAAAGTCAGCCGCTTAACCGACTGAGCTCCCAGGTACCCTGACAATAGATCTTTAAAACATTTTTTTTAAAGGTTTTGTTCATTCATTTGAGACAGAGAGATACAGAGAGAGAGGGAGAAAGCATGAGCAGGGGGAGAGGGAAAAGCAGACTCCCTACTGAGCTGGGAGCCAGATGTGGGACTCCATCCAGGACTCAGAGGTCATGACCTGAACCAAAGGTAGATGCTTAACCATCTGAGCCATCTAGGCGCCCCTAAAACATTATTTTTATATGATACCACTGATATGGTGGACTGGTATACAAAATTTGCATTCATTTTATTTTATTATTTTTATTTATTTTTTTTAAGATTTCATTTATTTATTTGACAGAGAAAAAGCACAAGCAGGGGGGAGTGGCAAAGGGAGAGGGAGAGGCAGGCTCCCCACCAAGCAGGGAGCCAGATGCAGGACTCGATCCCAGGACCCCAGGATCATGACCTGAGCTGAAGGCAGACATTCAACCCACCAAGCCACCCAGGTATCCTGCATTCATTTTACTTTTTTTTTTCTTTTAAGATTTTATTTATTTATTTGAGAGAGAGAATGAGAGAGAGAGAGCACATCAGAGGGGATAGGGTCAGAGGGAGAAGCAGACTCCCTGCCGAGCAGGGAGCCCGATGTGGGACTCGATCCCGGGACTCCAGGATCATGACCTGAGCCGAAAGCAGTCGCTCAACCAACTGAGCCACCGAGGTGCCCCCTGCATTCATTTTAAATGATAAAACATAAGACATCAAAGACATTGGATGGAGATACGGGGACAAATGCTTAGATTTCTTGGTGAGTGGGGCATTCAAGTTTACTCTTCTTCTGTAAGATATTTCGACAGAAAAGTTTGAGAAGCACTGGGTCTCCTGGCCAACCTGATTACTCATTATTTCAACACATACTGTATCTTCCGACTTCTGTGCTTTTGCTCCCGCCATTGTCTCTAATATAAACCTTTCAAATCACAAAATTTACTTGGTGAGTTGGAGGAGATGACAAGCCAACTTGTTCTTGCCCAGACCCAGCACAATTTTTAATTTACATTCTATGTTCCTATAGAAGGGAGACAATCCTCTAGTGTTTGTGCAAGTCTGCCTTATGACCTGAAACGTAAAGCCTGCATCCATTGTTTCATACTAATTCTGCAACACCATGAACTGAGAGGTGTTCAGCGAAATTAACTGTTGCTTCGTCTTATTTTTGTTATTTATTTATTTATTTGGCAGCGAGAGAGGGAACACAGGTGAGGGAGAGGGAGAAGCAGGCTTCCCGCAGAGCAGGGAGCCCAATGTGGTGCTCGATCCCAGGACCCTGAGATCATGACCTGAGCAGAAGGCAGACGCTTAACCGACTGAGCCACCCAGGTGCCCCCCAAATAAAATAAAATTAAATTAAAAAACAAGTAAAATTAATTCAGCCCCAACAACCTATTAGGAAATCTTAGTCAAATTTGTAGTAGATGGCTATTCACTATATTGCTAAAACCACCACAATTATTCCTTGAATTTTTACTGGCAATTTGTACAGAGTTAGATTCCAGTGAAAATAAAAGCTGGACAGTTTGAATATTCCATAGAGGATCTTATAGCTCTAGAGAGAATTTTTTTTTTAAATCCCTGATCATGAGGTTTAATGTTTTCCTGCCTCTCCTTCTAAAGTAACATACCAAGAAGCCCATGTCTCATTACTACTCATTGGCCAGCCCAACTCCGAGTCAGTGAACTTTTCACATATAGAAACTACTCAGTGTGCCAAAGGATGCATGGTAGTGACGAGCATTGGGTAAATCTGTTCTGGATTGCTTATGCTTTACGTGTCCTGAGGGCAAAGGACTTGAGTCTTCATACCTATTACTCCCTCTTGTTTTTGGATTTCTTAAATCCACCATATCTAGAGAAATCTCTAGAAGTGTACCTCCTACTTCCTGTAAATGTGATTCAGTTAAATTCAAAACCTACTTATTGGTGCCTACAATCACTGTGATAGACACTATACAGGGGAATCAAGAATTGGTTAAGACCGGGGCGCCTGGGTGGCTCAGTCGTTAAGCGTCTGCCTTCGGCTCAGGTCGTGATCCATCCGGTCCCGCGTCGGGCTCCCTGCTCCTTGGGAGCCTGCTTCTCCCTCTGCTTCTCTCTCTCTCTCCCTCTGTCTCGCATGAATAAATAAATAAAATCTTAAAAAAAAAAAAGGATTGGTTAAGACCATCCCCGTTCTTCAGAAGCGATACAGAATTGTGTGTGTGTGTGTGTGTGTGTGTGTGTGTGTGGTCTATGTGGGAAGTTGGAGAAGGCTTTAAAAAGTATAGAGATATCTGTGAACAAGGCAGCTGTTTGTAGGCCCACCAGCCCACCAGTAACATTTGTAGGATAGAGGACAAGAGAACAAATTGAAGCCCACGTGCCTTAAGTTTAATCCTTTAAAAGTTATAAATCAAGTTTACATAGACTATCAAAATATATCCTCCTACTTTTATAAGAATCAAATAGGGCGCCTGGGTGGCTCAGTTGGTTAAGCGACTGCCTTCGGCTCAGGTCATGATCCTGGAGTCCTGGGATCGAGTCCCACATCGGGCTCCCTGCTCAGCAGGGAGTCTGCTTCTTCCTCTGACCCTCTTCCCTCTTGTGCTCTCTATCTCTCATTCTCTCTCTCAAATAAATAAATAAAATCTTTAAAAAAAAAGAATCAAATAGGAGATGTGTAATGCTATGGCTTTTTATGTGAGTGAAGAAGTGAAAAGTCAAAAATGACAATTTAAATATTATTGCATTTGTCTAGATTTTTGGCTGATGATCTAATGATGTTTGGATGAGGGATAAAATTAAAACATATGCTATTTACATATCATCATGTATTTATTCCATAACTTTTATCTTGCTATTATTATTATTTTTGTTTTTAAAGATTTTATTTTTATTTATTTATTTGACAGAGAGACACAGCAAGAGAGGGAACACAAGCAGGGGGAGTGGGAGAGGGAGAAGCAGGCCTCCTGCTGAACAGGGACCCCGATGTGGGGCTCGATCCCAGGACCCCAGGATCATGACCCAAGCCAAAGGCGGATGCCCAATGACTGAGCCACCCAGGCACCCCATCTTGCTATTATTTGAACAAAATCATTAATTATTAGAAATATTTAAGATTTTCATTTATTTATGTTCTGTCTACAGTAATCATCTAAAGTATTGGTACACAAAATGTAGCAGTATTTAAAAGTGTTTGCAAATTTAATGTGTTGAATATAGTTTCACTAAGAAAGTAAATGTAGGGGCACCTGGTGGCTCAGTCACTTAAGTGTCAAACTCGATCTCAGCTCAGGTCTTGATCCCAGGGTTGTGAGGTCAAGCCCTGCATTGGGCTCCATGCTGGGTGTGGAGCCTACTTAAAAAAAAAAAAAGAGGGCGCCTGGGTGGCTCAGTCGTTAAGCATCTGCCTTCGGCTCAGGTCATGATCCCAGGGTCCTGGGATCAAGCCCTGCGTCGGGCTCCCTGCTCAGCGGGAACCCTGCTTCTCCCTCTCCCACTCCCCCTGCTTATGTTCCCTCTCTCTCGCTGTCTCTCTCTGTCAAATAAATAAAATCTTTTTTTTTAAAGATTTATTTATTTATTTTGAGAGAGTGAAGATGAGAGAGAGAGGGAGAGCACATGAGGGGGGGAGGGTTAGAGGGAGAGGCAGGCTCCTCGCTGAGGAGGGAGCCCGATGTGGGACTCGATCTCGGGACTCCGGGATCATGACCTGAGTTGAAGGCAGTTGCTTAACCAACTGATCCACACAGGCGCCCCAAATAAATAAAATCGTAAAGAAAGTAAATGTAAAATAAAAATTAATATAGGTCTTTAAATTACACAGAAAAATGTAATTTTTTTTAAGATTTTATTTATTTATTTGACAGAGAGAGACACAGCGAGAGAGGGAACACAAGCAGGGGGAGTGGGAGAGGGAGAAGCAGGCTTCCCGCTGAACGGGGAGCCCGATGTGGGGCTCGATCCCAGGACCCTGGGATCATGACCTGAGCTGAAGGCAGACACTTAACGACTAAGCCACCCAGGCGCCCCAGAAAAATGTAATTAATGAATATTAATATTTTAAGCCAAAATTATGTAAAGACTTTTTTTTTTACATTTTATTTATTTATTTGACAGAGAGAGAGAGCACGAGCAGGGGGAACAGTAGAGGGAGAGGGAGAAGCAGGCTCCCCACCAAGCAGGGAGCCTGATGCAGGGCTCGAACCCAGGATCCTGAGACCACGACCTGAGCTGGAGGCAGACGCCCGACCATCTGAGCCACCCAGGCGCCCCCAAATAAAGACTTTTAAAAATGTTTTTCTTTTTTGCCTGCGGTATTGTACATAGTAAAGTACACAAATCTTAAGTGTACAGTTTGAAAAACTTTCACATTTGTGTACACCATGTAATCATCACCCAGATTAAAATATTACACATTTTTAATTTTTTTTAAATTTTATTTATTTATTTCAGAGAGAGAGAATGAGAGATAGAAAGCACAAGAGGGAAGAGGGTCAGAGGGAGAAGCAGACTCCCCGCCAAGCAGGGAGCCCGATGCGGGACTCGATCCCGGGACTCCAGGATCATGACCTGAGCCGAAGGCAGTCGCTTAACCACCTGAGCCACCCAGGCGCCCTATTACACATTTTTTAAAAGATTTTATTTATTTATTAGAAAAAGAGAGAGTGAGAGAGAGCACAAGCAGGGGGGTCAGTCAAAGGGAGAGGGTGAAGCAGACTCCCTGCTGAGCAGGGAGCCTGACTCGGAGCTCCTTCCCAGGACCCTGGGATCATGACCTGAGCCCGAAGGCAGATGTATAACTGACTGAGCCACCCAGGCGTCCCGATATTAAACATTTCTAATACATCGGCAACCTTCCTCATGCCTTCTTTCAATTGATAACATAGCAAAAGGTAACCACCATTCAGACCTCTATATTAGTATGGCCTGTTTTTAAAAAATAAGTTTTTTTGAAATATAACTCACATACCTTACGATCCAGCCAGTTAAAGTATACAATTCAATGGTTTTGAGTCTATTCCTACAGTTGTGCGCCCATTACCACAATTAATTTTAATACATTTTTATTACCCCGCAAAGAAACTCTGTATCTATTAGCGGTTACTCTTTTTTTTTTTTTTTTTAAGTAAACTCTACCCCTGGGGCGCCTGGGTGGCTCAGTCGTTAAGCGTCTGCCTTCAGCTCGGGTCATGATCCCAGGGTCCGGGGATCGAGCCCCACATCGGGCTCCCTGCTCCATGGGAGGCCTGCTTCTCCCTCTCCTACTGCCCCTGCTTGTGTTCCTTCTCTAGCTGTGTTTCTCTCTGTCAAATAAATAAAATTAAAAAAAAAGTAAACTCTACCCCTAATGTGGGGCTCGAACTCATAACTCAGAGATCAAGAGTTTCATGTTCCACAGATTGGGCCAGCCAGGTGCCCCTATTAGTCCTATTAGCATTACTCTTAATTTCTCTCCAATTCTTCCAGCTGTATGTAACCACCAAACTACCTTTTGTCTCTGTGGATTTACCTATTCTGGACATTTCATATGAATGGAATCATATAATATGTGGTCCTTTGTGACAGCCTTTTTTTTCCTTGGTAGAATGTTTCTGAATTTAATCCATGTTGTAGTATGCATCAGTACTTCATTTCTTTTTTTTTTTAATTTTTATTTTTTTACTTAACAGAGAGAGAGAGAGAGTGAGCCCAAGCGAGGGGGAAGGGGCAGAGGGAGAGGGAGAAGCAGGCTCCCTGCTGAGCAGGAAGTCTGATGCGGGGCTCCATCCCTGGACCCTGAGATCATGACCTGTGCCTAAGGCAGATGCCCAACTGACTGAGCCACCATGGTGCCCTGTACTTCATTTCTTTTTATGGCTCAATAATATCCCATTATATGAATATATCACATTTTATTTTATTTATCCATTCATTAGTTGGTGAACATTTAGGTTGTTTTCACTTTTTAGCCATTATGAATAATGCTATGAACATTTTTGGACAAGTTTTTTATGGACATAGGTTTTCATTTCTTTTGGGTATACACCTTAGAGTGGAATTGCTGGGTCATATGGAAACTCTGTTACAGGATTTCCCTCTCCTTTGGTGCCCACATTTCTTGGTCATGCCACTTTGAAGAATGAAGAGGTAGACCAAACAAAGAGTGGTGGGCTGCAAAGCAAAGTTTATTAACCCATAGAAAAGTTACAGCACAAAGCTCTTGCAGAGGGAAGGGACCCGAGGGGGTTTTATGGGCTTATTGGTGCACTGTTTTAATCTAATTAACCCTCCCTGCACCTGTCATCCAATCAGGTTGTTGTCATCTATCTATCATGTACCAAAGGGTGGAGGGCTCCTTCCAGAGTGGGAGTAAAATCCTTTTAAGGGTGGTTTCCTCTTAGGGCGGGGGCGGAGCATGGTTGCTTTTTGCATGATATATCTTTTTCTGTTTTTTAAATTTCAACCTATGTGTATCTTTCATTCTAAACTGTCTCCTAGGGCGCCTGGGTGTCTCAGATGGTTAAGCGTCTGCCTCGGGCTCAGGTCATGATCCCAGGGTCCTGGGATGGAGTCCCACAGCTGGCTCCCAGCTCTGCAGTGTCTGCTTCTCCCTCTGCCCCTACCCCCACTCGTTCTCTCCCTCTCTCTCTCAAATAAATAAATAAAATCTTTTAAAAAAAATAGTGTCTCCTGGGGGCGCCTGGGTGGCTCAGTTGGTTAAGCGACTGCCTTCAGCTCAGGTCATGATCCTGGAGTCCCGGGATTGAGTCCCGCATCGGGCTCCCTGCTCAGCAGGGAGTCTGCTTCTCCCTCTGACCCAACCCCCTCTCATGCTCTCTCTCTCATTCTCTCAAATAAATAAATAAAATCTTTAAAAAAAAAAAAAGAAAAAAGTGTCTCCTAAAGATAGCATACAGCTGGATCTTGTTTATTAATGTAATCTGACAATCTACCTTTTGATTGCATTGCCCAGTTCATTCACATTTAATGTTACTACTATGGGATGTAGTTGACCTTATATCTGCCATTTAGATTTTTCTTTTCTATGTCTCACGTCGTTTTTGTTCTCTTCCTTCTTTACTGTTTTTTGTTTTCATTAAGTGAATATATTCTAGTGTAACATTTAAATTCCTTTTAGTTATTTTTTTTCACTTTTTAAAGAGTCATTTTCTTAGTGATTCCTCTAGGGCTTAACTTAATGTCCTAAATGATCATCATCTTCTTTAGATTTATATCCACTTAATTTCAGTGAGATAAAAAAATAATTTGTGGTAATTCAGGAACTCTTCAGGGTGTTTCCTCTTATGTATATATCCCTTGAACTATTATTATATTTATGGCAGCGCCTAAAATGTGCTTTGCTATTTTGATCTAGAGAGAATCAATGGAGTCAGGTTGGCTGCCTATTTAACTGGGATAGAGGGTGCTTACCTTTTATACATAAACACTTCTGTTTGTAGAAAAACATGTGATGATGATATAGCATGCAAGATGACTGAAACCCTAAGAGAAGGAATGAAACTGTGCCTGACATCTATTTTGTTTGGGATCTGCCCATAATCTAGGGACTTATGACTTCAGTGGGCTTCATTAATACATTCAATGTATTTATCAGGTGGCTCTTGCATACTGTGCTGGGTGCTTCTGGAATACATAAACAAAGCAGGATTCCAGCTCTCCCAGAGTTTTCAAGGACATACCAGTCCAGGTCATTCTGATTTACATTCTTGACTCATTGTCCTTAGCTTAGTCACAAAACTTCAACTCCAGTTGAATCTATGTTTTGCTATGCCTAAGTGCCAATGAAGAAATTACACAAACTTGGGAAGGGATATTTATTGCTTGTTTGGTATCATCAAGGGAGATGTGAGCCTTTGAAGAATTCAGATGTTTGTATTTTATTTTATTTTTATTTGTTTAGAGAGAGAGAGAGCACGAGTGGGAGGGCCAGAGGGAGAGGGAAAGAGAGAATCTCAACAGCCTCTGCTTGGTGAGTGTGGAGCCCGATTCAGGGCTCGATTCCACGACCTTGAGATCATGACCTCAGATGAAACCAAGAGTTGGATGCTCAATTGACTGTACTATCCAGGTGCCCTGAGATGTTTGCATTTTAAACCCTGGTTTGGTTCCTTTTCAGTTTCCCTTTCTGGTTCCCCGTAGAACCCAGTGCCTTCTTGCTCAGTCCCAGGCTCAGACCATTGTTCTTTTCCTTCCCCACATCAAAATTTAGGTATACCTCTGGGTGGTAGGACGTTAGATGGCTTTTAACTGTGTCCTTTTCTACCTTTGATTTTATTTCCTGCAGTAAGTAGGCATTATTGACACAACCAGAAAAAAAATGTTAAAGGGATTTTATTCTGAAACCAAAACAAAACTTGATTGCTTCTTGTTCAGTTCCTTTAGATCTCAATAGGAGATGGATTAGTTCAGATGATATGGCAAGTAAAGCTATTCTTGCTCTTTGTCTAGGATATATTTTCTTACCTCAGTTAGCATTAAGTTGGCTAACTCATTAACTTAGCCATTTAGGGGCACCTGGGTGGCTCAGTTGGTTAAGCGTCTGCCTTTGACTCAGGTCATGATCCCAGGTTCCTGGGATTGAGTCCTGCATCGGGCTCCCTGTTCGAGTCTGCTTATCCCTCTGCCTTTCTCTCTCTGCCTCTCATGAATAAATAAATAAAATGTTTTAAAAAAAAAAGCCTCTGCCTTGGGCTCAGGTCATGATGCCAGGGTCCTGGGACGGAGTCCCACATCGGGCTCCTTAGGGAGCCTGCTTCTCCCTTTGCCTGCCATTCCCCCTGCTTGTGCTCTCTCTCTCAATCTCTTTCTCTCTGACAAATAAATAAAATCTTAAAAAAAAATTAAAAAAACAGCCATTCAGTTTGCTAAGCTAGATATCCTAGATACATTCTATGTTACTGTAATGCCCTTCTAATTGAGCTCTTCACGTCCAGTTGCATTTCCCTCGAGTTCAGTCTCCTAAATGGTGCCTCTTCCCTACGGAAGATCCTACACTGTCTGTGGGAGTCTAAGTCAGATTGTCCCAGCATGACCTACAAACTTCTTTTTTTTTTTTTTAAAGATTTTATTTATTTATTTGAGAGAGAGAATGAGATAGAGAGAGAGCACGAGAGGGAAGAGGGTCAGAGGGAGAAGCAGACTCCCTGCTGAGCAGGGAGCCCGATGCGGGACTCGATCCCGGGACTCCAGGATCATGACCTGAGCCGAAGGCAGTCGCTTAACCAACTGAGCCACCCAGGCGCCCACCTACAAACTTCTTAAGCCCTGACACCAACTTTATCACCTGCCGCTTCTCATTCAACAACATTCAAACTGCCTTCCTTTTTCCTAGATGGCTCTGGCTCCCTCTTGTCTGTTGGCCTTTGACTTTGTTTTTTCCTTTGGTTGGGATGTCCCTCTTCCCTTGCCTGCCAACTAAACTCCTCCCCCTACTGGTTTTGGGAAAGCTGGAGTTGGCCCTCCATTCAACCTTCCCTCTCCTAGAGCTGCAGGCTGTGATAATCATTCCAACTGCTCCCACTGTACCCGGAAGATAGCAACATCAACAATAATGACAAATCTCGGGGTAGAAAGTGTAAAATAACTGTTAATATTTACTGAGCACTTCTATATGCCAGTATCTGTGCTTGGAGCTTCTTAGGTATTAACAACTCATTTAATCCTCACAATGACCCTGTTAGGTAGGCCTTTTAATTACTTCTTTTTATTATAACACTTGGCCCATTGTCCTTTTTTTTTTTATTTATTCATTTGAGAGAGAGCATGAGTTGGGGGAGGGACGGGGTGTGGGGTAGGGAGAGGGACAAGCCGACCCTGTGCTGAGTGTGGAGCCCAATGTGGGGCTGGATCCCGGGACCCTGAGACCATGACCTGAGCTGAAACCAAGAGCCATTGGCTTTAACTGACTAAGCCACTCAGGTGCCTCAACACTTGTCCCATTGTTTTGAAATAGCTTAGTTATTATTTATCTCCCTAATAGACAGCTGTTCTTATTCATATATCCTTAGCAACCAGAACAAGTTCTGTACACATGTTATTTGGAATATGGTGAGAGCAACATTCACATTTAACCAAGCTTTAGTATCAAGGATTGAGTGATATGAGAATATCAGGCCAATGGTGGAAGAGGATTGGAGTTTGGGCATAGGGTTTCAGGGTCCTTCCAGTCAAAGGAAATGGTCTTCTCCCTTGAACTAAATGGCATCGCCATCTTTCTACTTGCTTAAGAAAACAACCTGGGAGTCACCTTGTTTACTGTATTTCTTTACACCTGCACCTCAGGAAAATATCTTGAAATTTTTCCACTTTTATTTCCATAGCAACTACCCTAATCCAGATCACCATCATCTATCCCATGGATTTGTGCAATAGCTTCCTATCATTCTCTGGCTTTTCCCTGTTCCTTTTCTGCCCCCTTCCAAGTCATTCTCTACAAGATAGGTTGATTTAAAAAACAAGATGCGGGGGGTGCCCAGGTGGTAGGTTGAGCATCTGACTCTTGGTTTTGGCTCAGGTTTATGATCTCAGGGTTGTGAGATTGAGCCCCAAGTCGGGTTCCACACTCAGAGCGGAGTCTGCTTGAGATTCTTTCCCTTTCCCTCTGCCCCTCCCCTGCTTGTGCTCTCTATCTCTTGCTCCCTTCTCTAAAATAAACAAATCAATCTTTTTTTTTTTTTTAAGATTTTATTTATTTATTTGAGAGAGAGAGAAGAGAGATAGAGAGCACAAGAGGGAAGAGGGTCAGAGGGAGAAGCAGACTCCCTGCCGAGCAGGGAGCCCGATGCAGGACTCGATCCCGGGACTCCAGGATCATGACCTGAGCCGAAGGCAGTCGCTTAACCAACTGAGCCACCCAGGCGCCCTAAACAAATCAATCTTAAAACAAAACAAAACAAAACAACAAGATGGGGCACGTGGATGGCTCAGTCAGTTAAGCATCTGACTCTTGATTTGGGCTCAGGTCATGATCTCTGGGTCATGAGATTAAGCCCCATGTTGGGCTCTGTGCTGGGCATGGAGCCTGCTTAAGATTCTCTCTCTCCCTCTCCCTCTGCCCTGCCAGCCCCTCCCCACACGTGTGCTCTCTCTCTCTCTAAAAGAAATAAATAAAAATTAAAAAACAAGATAAAACTTAACAATAAAAAGTCCAAACAGCATGGTTACGCTCCTACTGCACTCTCTAACCTCAGTCTCATACCATCCACAAACGTGCTTCAGGCCTCTTGGCCTATTCCTCACATAAGCAAAACCACATCAGCATCCCCAACTTCATACCCATTGTCCTCTCTCTAGAATGCTCTTTTTCCCCCATGGTTGGCATCCCCACAGCTGGCTCCTTCCTCTCCTTTTTTTTTTTTTTAAGATTTTATTTATTTATTTATTTATTTATTTTTTAAAGATTTTATTTATTTATTTGAGAGAGAGAGAATGAGAGATAGAGAGCACGAGAGGGAAGAGGGTCAGAGGGAGGAGCAGACTCCCTGCCGAGCAGGGAGCCCGATGTGGGACTCGATCCCGGGACTCCGGGATCATGACCTGAGCCGAAGGCAGTCGCTCAACCAACTGAGCCACCCATGCGCCCAAGATTTTATTTATTTTTAAAATATTTTATTCATTTGACAGAATGAGAGAGGGAGAGAACACACAGGGGGAGTGGCAGGCAGAGGGAGAGGGAGAAGCAGGCTCCCCTCTGAGCAGAGAGCTGGTGGGGCTCGATCCCAGGACCCTGGCATGAGCTGAGCTGAAGGCAGAAGCTTAATCGACTGAGCTGCCCAGGTACCCTGCTCCTTCACCTTCCTTAAGTCTTAGCTCAGATCATTTCCTCAAAAAGTCCTTCCCTGATTACTCCGTTTTGTTCTCTTCACCACCTGCAATTATCTTATTTACTTGTCCTACTATTTATCTTCTCCACTGGAAACCTACACTTCTAAGTACAGGGAATTCGGTCTTTTTTTTTTTTTTTTTTTAAAGATTTTATTTATTTATTCATGAGAGACAGAGAAAGAGAGGGAAGCAGAGGGAGAAGCAGGCTCCCAAGGAGCAGGGAGCCCGATGCGGGACTCGATCCCAGGACCCTGGGACCATGACCTGAGCCGAAGGCAGACGCTTAACCATCTGAGCCACCCAGGCACCCTAGGGACTTCGGTCTTATTCACTGTTGTATTCCTAGCATCAAGAGCAGATCACAGTATTTTTATTCTTTTTATCTCTAGAGAACAAACTGATGGTTATCAGAGGGGCGGTGGGTGGGCGGATGGGTGAAATAGGTGAAGGGGATCAAGAGTACACTTATTATGATGAGCAATGTATAAAACTGTTGAATCACTATATTGTACACCTGAAACTAATATAACACTGTATGTGAACTATGCTGGAATTTATTTATTTATTTATTTTAAAAGGCAATATTTTTATTTTTTTATTTTTTTAAGATTTTATTTATTTATTTGAGAGAGAGAGAATGAGCGGTAGAGAGCACGA
This sequence comes from Callorhinus ursinus, assembly GCF_003265705.2. Taxonomy (NCBI): domain Eukaryota; kingdom Metazoa; phylum Chordata; class Mammalia; order Carnivora; family Otariidae; genus Callorhinus; species Callorhinus ursinus. The sequence continues at coordinate 37,048,006 of NW_027397075.1, forward strand.
GAGGGAAGAGGGTCAGAGGGAGAAGCAGAGTCCCTGCTGAGCAGGGAGCCCGATGCGGGACTCCATCCCGGGACTCCAGGATCATGACCTGAGCCGAAGGCAGTCGCTTAACCAACTGAGCCACCCAGGCGCCCTATGCTGGAATTTAAAAAAAGGCATTTTTAAAAAATAAATAAATGAAATAAAGGAAAAGACAACAGTCTTATAGGCATATATATGAAGTGGCCAGCAGTCCGAACAGAAGTGAATCCCTCTGTTCCTACTGCTCTTTAACTGGTGGGAGGGAAGAGGTGAAGCACAGAGGCCACGAGATCTACCAGCTCCTTTTGCCATCTAGTTGGCAGGCAGGAGTCACAATGGTACATGAGGCAAACTGTAAAGTCTGCCAATGATTGCCAGTTCTGAATTTGACTTACTGTTGAGGGCAGTTCCACTTTGGGGTGAACAGTGCTGCAAGGGTAACTTGTACAAATTCTCTTTGTTTAAAGGTTCACAGAGTAGTCAGTTCAAGCAAAGGTGATCCATTTGTTCAGGGTAGCTTGACAGGGTCCTGGGTGGCCCTCTCAGCTTGTTTGGAGTAGGGTTGCAGTCATTAGGCAGGCTAGGTTAGCTCGCATTGGTTTGCAGGCTCTTTGTGACCCTTCAGTCTCTGCTGCTCTCATCATTCCCTTTTCACCTACTTTTACTTTAAATTCACCTACATCTTTGCCTTCGCAAAATCGGATTAACTGTTGCAGCTAATCTACGTCCTAAATCTCTCTGCATCATTATTTTTCCTTTGATTACGAAGTCTCCTTGTTAATTTCTTAATTACCCCATCATTTCACTGGTTCCTTATCTAGTTCGCCTATGCTGAAGGACACAGTCAAGTATAGTTTACAAAGCATTAAAGCATCCCATGATGAACACTGCCGGCTAGTGCTTCAATTTTGTTCCTAGAGGGTCAGTTCCAACTTTAAAGATCCACGGTTCTAGAGGCGGCTTCTGCGAGTCTCTGGAAAAGGCTCCAGACTCGCCGGCCCGGAGCTATCATGCCGGGTGCCGTTTCGGACTTGTAGGAAGTTATCTCAGGCTACTCTCTGCCGCACATTGGATCGCTGGCGCAAAACGGTATCACGACCGCCTCGCGCGTAGGTCTGGACTCTGAGCGCCGGTGCCAGGTGGGCGCTCAGGTCCTGGGTACCCGCGGGCCCGGAAAGGGGCGGGGCGGCCGTGGGCGGTGGGCGGAGCCTGGCGGCGACGGGGACCGCCAATGAAATCCCGAGCCCGCGCGGGCCGTGCGCGTGACGCTGCGTAGCGGGCTGCGAGGCTGGGGGCGGCGGGGCCCGGGAGTGGGGCGCTTTATCTTCGCTGGCTGCGGGGCTGGCTGCGCTGCTGGCTTTGGGCACCTGGAGAGCTCCCCGACGCCCATCCTTTTACCAGCCGCGCGGTGGGGGCTACCCGGCTTTGCCTTTCTTGACGAGGTCCGCGCTGTCGGGCTCCGGCCCCAGGTAGTGCTCATGCTCCCCGATCCGCTCTTCACTTCCCGCCTGGGTCCACCCGCCTCAGCCGGAGAGGAAGGGGAAAGAAGTGGGCGGCTGCATCTCCGGCCCGGCGGGCCTGGCCTTGCCCTGGGCCAAAGGGCGGAGGAGGCGGCCGGGAGCCGCGGGAGGGGGAGGCTCCGCGAGTCCTGAGGAGTTTGGGGGATGGGGAGGGCGGGAAAGTTACCGTGGGGCGCCCGCGTGCCTGGCAGCCCTTTAAACCTTGGAGGTTTGTTACGTGCCCCCCAGATCCTGTGGCATCTCTCAAGCTGGTAGTAAAGAAAGTTATGAATCAGAAGACATTTTATTTAAAAAGCGAAACCAAAAATGGGCTAAGGAAGTCTGGAATTGATTTAGGAAAAAAGTGTGTGAAGGGGTAGATGGCACCTCAAGACATAGAAAGCTGTCTGGGCACCAAAGCCTCTAATCAAGCTCTTAAATAGTAAAGTGTAATTTTCTGTCACTGTTAAGTGTTAATAGCCATTCAGTTTCTCTGATGCGTGTATTAGAAGTTATTTGTAACCGAGACACAACTGTAAACGCTATTTTTCGTATTTATATGTAGATGAAGTTCAGTGGTCACTTTCTAAGTCGCTGCCATTGTTTAAACTACTTTTTTTCAGAGTATCTTCCTTTGACATAGAATTCAACTTGAAGCGGTTTTTTGTCCCCCTTTATGTGGGTAATCTCCATGAATGACTTGTTGGGCAAGTTTGTGTGTTGTATAAGCACGAGAATGGCTTTTGGGAGGAATTCTGATAATATTCAAGAGTAATCGTTTAAAAATGCACGTGTCTCAATGCCTCACATGCTTAGAACTCTCAAAACATTTCACATTCTCCTCGAATAAAGACCAAAATACTGCTGCCCCTCTTCTCCATTTCATTTTGGGCCACTTTCCTCCTGGCTCTCTAGGCTCAAGCCACATTGGTTGTATTTTTGTTCTCAGAAAGTCTCTTTACTATCTCATGGTCTTTAGGTGTTTCCTCCACCTGTAATGCGCCATTCTCTCCTTTACCCAAATCCAACACGTTCCTCAAATATCACTGTAGGAAATCCAACCTGTCTCTGTGAAGCCCTCCTAGTACTTGGTTTTCCTTAGCAGCAGTGTAATGTTTGTCACTTAGATGCTTTGTTTCTTCTGCTAGCATGTACATTTCATGAAGGCTGGGCTAGTGCATCTTATTTATGTCTTAATTCCCAGAGTCTGGCCTAGCACCTGGCACAATGAAAGAATTGAATGAGTTGAAGAACAGAGGAAGGAACTTGTTTGAATGGAAAATGTTAACTAGGAAAGAGTGCCTGTTCCTTTTGGGAAGGAAATGGAAAAAAGTTTTTAACAAAAGCCAGTTAATGACATGTTTTGTTTTGAAATTTATCACATAGGGTAAATTATATTGACCGTACAGATGTGAATGAAATTTGGGTTCTTTAGTTTAGCTAATTGACTTAATGACTTAATGATATATATATAAGTGTTGTAGGGTTGTACTTGGTTAAGTCTGCTGGGAAGGGAAGGGGAGAAACCATCTTTTGAATTGTAAATTTATCTGCAATTGTTCTCTTTTCCTTCACTGAAGGTGAGAATGACATAGCAAAGTTGGTCACTGAGAGTAAGTTGGTTACTCTGTTTGTTTTATAGATTTATAGGTTCTTTTCAAAGCTTTTTTTTTAAGCCTTTTTTAATTTGTCAGAGAGAGAGAGAGAGCGCACAAAGCAGGGGGAGTGGCAGGCAGAGGGAGAAGCAGGCTCCCCGCTGAGCAAGGAGCCTGATGTGGAACTTGATCCTAAGACCCTGGAATCATGACCTGAGCCCAAGGCAGACACTTAACTCACTTTTCAGGCATCCCTGAAAGCTTGCTTGCTTGTTTGTTTATCTACCTATTTGTTTATTTTTATTTGAGAGAGAGAGAATGAGAGCACAAGAGGGGGGAGGGTCAGAGGGAGAAGCGGGGAGCCTGCTGCGGGACTCCATCCTGGGACTTCAGGATCATGACCTGAGCTGAAGGCAGTTGCTTAACCAACTGAGCCACCCAGGCGCCCCTGAAAGCTTTTTTAATAGGTACACTGCAGGTAGGCTAAAGTTGACATTCTTCCCAACACGGTTCATTTGTTCTCAAGTCAATTTTGTGTTGCTTTCTTTTTTTTTAAGATTTTATTTAGGGATGCCTGGGTGGCTCAGTCGGTTAAATGCATCTGCCTTTGGCTCGGGTCATGATCCCGGGGTCCTGGGATCGAGTTCTACGTCGGGCTCCTTGCTCAGCGGGGAGCCTGCTTCTCCCTCTGCCCGCCGCTCCCCCTGCTTGTGCGCTCTCGCTCTGTCGCTCTGTCTTTCTGACAAATAAATAAAATCTTAAAAAATTTTAGTTATTTGAAAGAGCGAGAGAGAGGCAGAGAGGGAGAATCAGGCTCCCCGCTAAGCAGGGAGCCCGATGCTGGGCTCGATCCCAGGACCCCAGGATCATGACCAGAGCTGAAGGCAGACGCTTACTGGACCAAGCCACCCAGGTGCCCCTTGTGTTGCTTTCTTAAGGCAAATTAGATACTATCACACCGAACATTACAAAACCAATGCACAGATTGGAATCTTAAATAATTTTCCATTCTGTATGTTGTATTTTAAAATAGCTCTCTGGTCAGCTTTATGTCACCTTGAGTGTAAATGTTTCCATTGCCACTTACTGGCTGTGTGACTTTGAACAGGCTTTATAGTGTTTCCAAAATCTTTTGCATCTTTTAAAATGCAAATGTTAGGTGAGGTATGTGGTGCACCTGCCCTGCTGCCCAGCACTGTAAATGTTATGGCTTAGTAAACATTAGTTCCTGCTTCCTTTATTGTTGGACCTTTTGAGAGACTAGTCTTATGATTACTGTTTTTACTTCCTCAGCTCATTTTGCAACCCAATCCAGTATATTTTTGTCCTTCCTGAAACACTGTACAAGTAAATTGTAACTATTAATGTCCCCAAATTGTGAAATATTCTAGGTCTCACCCTCCTTTCTTTTCTTTTTTTTTGTCTTTCTTGAATTTTCTATGATATTGATCAGATAACTTCTTGAATCTTCTAACTGGATTTCTAATATGGCTTGCTCCCAGTTCTCTAATCACTCCTAGGCCTTGCATTTTCACTGTTCTTTAAGTGTCTTGTAATATTGGGAAAATTACTTAACCTGTAATATGGGATAATAGTATCTACTGCATAGATTGTTGTGAGGATTGAATGAACCATAGTAAGTACTAGGGAAATGTTAGTTTTATTACTTCCTAAGTTATTTCTTGATATATGGTCTCTCCCCGGGAGATTTCCTTCCTGTGCCTTGGCCGTAGCTGCTGCCACTGATGAATCCAGATCTTCGTCTCTAGTCCAGACTTGTACGTTCACCTGTCTGCTTTTTCATCATCACTTGGCTGACCCACAGGCACATCGTACTGATCTTATCTACACCTTTTTCCACCTGTAGTTGCTTAGCTTAATGGCACACCCATAACCTTAGCTGAGTTCAGAAAACTCTGGATCTATATTTCCAGATGCCTTCTGGATATAGCCACCTGGATATCCTAGATGCCTCAGCTAATGCTTGTAAATTTATCTCCCTTATCTCTAATTTGTGAAATCATTTGTTCATTTAATAATGACATGCCGTTTGAGCCTTATTTCAGGCCCTTATCTTTTCTGTGTGTGTGCTAATTGTCCTTGCCAATCTCTCATCCTCCACGTTGTTGCCTCAATTATCTTAACTAAAAGACAAATATCAAGTCACGCTCTTGTTTATTTTTTCTATACTTTTTAAAAGATTTTTTTTTTTTTTTAAGTAATCTCAGCACCCAACGTGGCGCTTGAACTCACAACCCGAGATCGAGAGTCGCATGCTACACCGACTGAGCCTGTCAGGCGCCCCCAGCCTCTTGTTTAAAACCTCTGTAGCTCCTTGTTTGTGTGTTAAATTGCAAACTCCTTTTAATCAGTCCCTGAGGGTCCTTGACCTTTTGTTCATACCCTTCCATGTACCCTGTTCTCCAACCTTACACCTTCTCTTCCTTTAAGATTTAACCCAGATTTTACTTTTTTTTTTTTTTTTAAAGATTTTATTTATTTGACAGAGAGCGAGCGAGAGCAGGAACACAAGCAGGGGGAGTGGAAGAGGGAGAAGCAGGCTCCCCGCCGAGCAGGGAGCCCGATGCGGGGCTCTATCCCAGGACCCTGGGATCATGACCTGAGCTGAAGGCAGATGCTTAACGACTGAGCCACCCAGGCACCCCTAGATTTTACTTTCTTCAGGAAACCTTTCTTAATTGCCCCTAAGTTCTTTTGGGCGCCAGGCCTGTATTTCTTTAATACCCTGTACATCTCAGTTACTGTTCTGTAATACTGCTAGGTGTTACAATTATGTTTTTATGTCTTTTGCCCACTAGATTTTCACTCTTTGAGGGCACAGGCTGTTATGTAGTCACTTTTGCATCCCAGGGTTTGGTACTGTAGTAGACCTCAATAAAATATTTGAAATAGTGAATCCATCACCAAGGTCTGAACTTAGGTTTTTCAAAGAGTGCTCTCCTTCCCATCCTGTTTTGATATCTAGAAACTTCTGTTTCTTCTTTGAACTCTGGCTCTAATATCACCTCCTCCATGAGGACTTGTTTGACTTCCCGAAATGGTTTGTTACACCTTCTTTGGATACAGGGTGTGTATATCCATATGTGTGTGCATGCACGTGCGTGTGCATGTGAACAGTGTAATGGGGTAGACCTCTGTATTATTGCAACACATTTATCTAATATAGTAGAAAGAGATGCTTAATCTACATGAATTTTCAGATACTTGGCATATACCTTTTGTCAGAACTTAAAAAATTTTTTCAATGCAAATTAAAAAGTTTTTTCCTGCCTTATAAGTTTAAATTAGCATAACCTTTTTAAGGTGCCAGGGTCATTAGATCATGAACTTTTAAGGTCTAATTTGATACAGTGATGTTTTACGGGCCTTATAGGAAGCATAACCCTTTTGGTCCTTCACTGAAAGACCTGCTCTTGCTCTCTCTTTTTAATGTTGATTCCTACTTTTAAAGTTTTCTTTCTTCGGATGCCAGGGTGGCTCGGTTGCTTAAGTGGCTGCCTTTGGCTTAGGTCTTGATCCCAGAGTCCTGGGATCCAGTCCCTCATCGGGCTCCCTGCTCAGTGGGGAGCCTACCTCTCCTTCTGCCCCTCTCCCTGCTTGTGCGTGCTCCACTCGCTCACTCTCTCTGACAAATAAAAGCTTAAAAAAATATATTAAAGTTTCTTTACATACAGTTTCTTTTAAAGATTTTTTTTAAAATTTTTTTTATTTGAGACGGAGAGAATAGAGAGAGAGAGCACATGAGAGGGGGGAGGGTCAGAGGGAGAAGCAGACTCTCTGCCGAGCAGGGAGCCCGATGCAGGACTCGATCCAGGGACTCCTGGATCATGACCTGAGCCGAAGGCAGTCGCTTAACCAACTGAGCCACCCAGGCGCCCTACATACAGTTTCTTTACTGTCGTCTACAGTTATGCCTCTGGCAGTCACTGCCTTTTTGTGTTTGAAGATGCCAGACAGGATTACCTCCCTCATAGGGTTATTTTTAGGATTAAAGGAGGGAATGTACACGAATGTGCACAAGGTCTTATCAGAGAGTATAGCAAATACTAAGTACCCACTAAAGGGAACTCACAATTCTTAATGTATTTCTAATTATTTGAATCATTTCAGGAGAATAATCTCTCAAGTTTGAGAGATTTTTCTAGTGGAGTAAAGGGCATGGCATTTGTAAGAAAATGGTTTTTCAGAGTCTCTCAGGCAACCTAAGTTTAGAACTGGGTCCTGAAAGCAGATGCTGATGAGAAGTCTGAAGCTCTAGAACAGCATTTTTATGTGTATGTATATAGATAATTTAAATCCCAAGGTAGGTAAATGTCCTCATAAACTGTTTTATATTTATCTTTTAGTGTTAATAGGTGAAGTTAGAAATAAAAGTGAACATCACTTCAACTCATGTTCTTCGCGGACACGTGAAGGACCATTGTTTCATTCCCTTAACATATGTGAAAATGCTTGGTAATACTTTATCCACTTAATAAAGGTGTATTAAGTGCAGGGTGTTCCAGGCATGGTTCTAGATACTTGGAGAAAATAATGAACAAGACAAAATTCTACTTTTCTTGGGTGATTCTAGTTTTGGGGGGTTGACAGACAATAAATGCTATAATGTGCTGGGCAATAAGTGCTCTGAAGAAAAAGTAAGGGATAAGAGAGTAAGAGGGTGCAAGAGTGTTTAGTCAGGGTAGAGGGGGGAGTCCCCGAGGAGGGAATGTTTGAGCAGAGAACTTTGATGAAGTGAAGGAGAGAGCCTTGAGAGTATCTGGAGGAGATACTCCAGACAGAGGAAATAGCAAAGACCTGTGAGTAGGAATGAGCTTGGCTTGTCCAAGAAACAGCAGAAGGCCAAAGTAATTAGAGCGGAGCAAGTGAGAGAGTTGTGGGAAGTGGAGGGTGCTGGGGAAGGGGCAGGGAGGTGAGTGGCAGACCATGGAAGAGTTACTAGACAATGGTGAGGACTTAAAACAAAATCCACTGTTTGGAGGGTTTTGATGAGGGGGATGACTTGCTCTGACTTATCTTAGAAGGATCAGTCTGGGTGCTGTGTTAAAAAATAGAGAGAAGGGAGAAAATGAAGACGGACCGGACCAGTTAGGAGGCTACTACGGTGAGAGAGGACTGTGCTTAGACTCTGGTGAAAGTGGTGGGTGTGGTGAGAAGACCTCACAGTTGGGGATTTAGTTTGAAGGCAGAGTAAGATGGATTTGCTTTTGGATTGGATAAGGGGAGGTCAAGAATAAAGGATGACTCCTAGGTTTTTTTTCAAATCTGGGCAGAGTGACTGCTAGTCCCATTAACTGAGATGGGGAAGACTGCGAGAATGGAATTGGAGGGAACGTCAGTGGTTCAGTTGCTGGGAATCAGAATTATGGACATGGCGCAGTTGTTGGTTAACAGTAAGTTCTTGGGGAAGGTATGACTGGAACATAAGAACAGCTTTTTGGAGACAGTCAAGGAGCTGGGAGGCCAGTGTATTGGATGGATCTTTGTACATAGATGTTGAAGTTAAAGTGTAGAAAAATTAGTGGTGGTGGGGAAGTGAATGAGGTTCAGATATACCCTCATAATCTAATGATTCACATGGTCTGAGGATTTGATCAAAATTGAGGTGAGCTATTTTTTTAAAGATTTATTTACTCCAGAGAGAGAGAGAGAGAGCGCAAGCATGAGAGCATGGGGTGGAAGGGCAGAGGGAGAGGGAGAGAGAACCCCAAGTAGATTCTGCACTGAGCAAGGAGCCTGCTGTAGGGCTCAATTTCACGACCCTGAGATCATGACCTAAGCTGAAACCAAGAGGCAGACGCCTAACCAACTGTGCCACTCAGGTGCCCTGAGGTGAACCATTTTAAGTATTTTGTCCTTCCTAACATCTGTATATATGACAATAATAAAATTTGTTAATATTTTCTTGGAAGCATGGTGTTTGAGCTGCATTTGAGAAAGTATATAAATATGGCCCTTTATTTGCCCTTATCTAGTACATCATAAAAACAAACACAGTAGAATTTGAGGGATGATATGGTTTGTTTGACTGCCATTTATCATATAGGAGGTAGATATGTAGGTGTCAGATTACTTGGTTAATTTTGCAAACTTGGTTATTAATAACGATGGCACTTTAGTATATATTGTCTTCTTTTGTTGTAGCTCGGTGCAGTAGTATTTATCTTCATGTTCTAGGTGAGGAAACAGATGCAGAGAGGTTGGAGGATTTACCGAGGACACAGCTATATGACGGAGCAGGGGTGTAAACTACCTCTTAGTGTTCGGATACCAAATCCTGTGCCTTTGAAATTCTCAACTTCCTGCAAAGTAGAGGATATTGAGGCCAAAGAAGTTAGTATTCACTTCTCAAATAAGTAGATTTAAACTATGGCGGTGTAATTGTGCAGGCTCAGTACCTGTGTTTTAGCTTTTGAAAGAAGGCTTTCTTCTCTAGACTGGGTTGTTGGCTCCTAGTCTCATCGCCAAGAACTCTCTTAATGTTTTCATTCTGTAGCTTACCCGAGCTTAATTTTTTTTTTTTTTTGCCTGTTAAACAGCATTTATTTGTCAAACTTGTTTGTTTTATTAAGTATTTTTTTTAGAGAGCGAGAGCACGAGCAGAGGGAGGAGCAGAGGGAGAGGGAGGAGCAGAGGGAGAGGGAGAAGCAGACTCCCTGCAGAGCAGGGAGCCCGATGCAGGACTCGATCTCAGGACCCTGGGATCATGACCTGAGCCAAAGGCAGACACTTAACAGACTGAGCCACCCAGGAGCCCCTTTTATTAAGTATTTTTTTCACCTTTTTTAAAGTAGGCTCCACAACTAGCGTGAAGCCCACGGCGGGGCCTGAATTCAGTGACCCTGAGATCAAGACCTAAGCTGAGACCAAGAGTCGGACGTTCAACTGACTGAGCCACCCAGGCGCCCCATTAATTAGTGCTTTTAATCAATGTGTAATCATGTTGACATAGTGCTTTTAATCGACAATGTAATCAGCATGATATAGTATCAGCCAAAAGCAAAGTAACATTGTTTTAGTCAGCCTGTACAACCTGCTTTATGTGATAAAATGTGTAATTTCAGTCACTGAAATATTTGAAGTTTTTGCATACCCTTAGAAGTCTAGGGGACCCCTCCCCACCCCTGATTAAGAACAGTTGTCATAGATCTTTTTTTTTTTTAAATGTTTTATTTATTTATTTGACAGAGAGACAGAGAGGAGGGAACACAAGCAGGGGGAGTGGGAGAGGGAGAAGCAGGCTTCCCGCCAAGCAGGGAGCCCAACGCGGGGCTCGATTCCAGGACCCTGGGACCATGACCTGAGCCGAAGGCAGATGCTTAATGACTGAGCCACCCAGGCGCCCCAACAGTTGTCATAGATCTTGATGAGTAGGATGTAGAAAGCTGTTCACAGTAAAGATGATGCTTGTTGTCATCCTCCCAGCATGTTTTCCTCCTGATTATCTGTGAGGAGCACTGTATCCTGTGAGAATAACTGGTCCTGTTAACTGATAGCTCTGTACTACTGCATGCCTGTCATGCTCCCAGATACTCCCCCCCTGGATTTGAGGGTTTCAAAGAGAAAATGCCATTTCATCCCAGTCTTGGAGAAGCTTATGCTTAGTGTAAGAGGCAGATAGTGTCTCTGAGTGTAGTGGGACCGCAGAGAAGGGGGTGACATGAGAGATGGTGGTTAGAGAAACCTCAGCATGGGAGGTCATTCGAGGTCATCTGCTGATTACAGGCTAGGCTGTGGAATCCCTGGGTTTCGTGTTGGATCTCAGTTCTGCTGTTGGAGAATTATATGATTCAGGCAAGTTAAATTCCTTCTGAACTATATTTCTCTCACCTGTAAAATGAGGCTAATACCTGCCACCTGCGGTTGTAAAGATTGACAGCGTAAAGGACTTGGCAGTGCAGTGTCTGTAGGTACATAATAGCTGCTCATTAAATCAAAGCTGTGTTGTTACTGGCGTTCCTACTGCTGCAGCTGTGACCCTTACTTTGCTGGGCTGGTCGGGTTAGCTAGATAAAGGGCACAGGGGAAACCACGTTCTAGAAATGGGAAAGACTATAGGGAGAGACATGGTGACCAAAGACCGTATTTGGGGAATAAAATAACATATCTGCCTTACAGATTATATTGAGATTAAAATACACATGAAGCACATAAACATGCAAAAGTATAGTCCCTGTCACGTCCCTTTTCAGATGCAAAAAAGTACAGTCCTTATTTTTTAATTCCTCATTACCCCCTGTATAATTCCTTCCTTTTTGAAACATCTTCGTTTTTTTGTTTTTAAAGATTTTATTTGTCAGAGAGAATGAGCAGGGGGAGCGGCAGGCAAAGGGAGAAGCAGGCTCCCCGCTGAGCAGGGAGCCCAATGCGGGACTCGATCCCAGGACCCTGGGATCATGACCGGAGCCAAAGGCAGACACTTAACCGACTGAGCCACCCAGGCCTCTTGAAACATCCTGGTTCTTTTGTGCATCTTTGTATCTCTATTGCTTTCTTCCCTGATTTCTTCTCTACTTCTTGCTGTCTTACTTTGAGCGCATCCCCCAGAGTTTTGTTGTCTGTTGTCACTTCTCTTTTCTTTTTTAAAGATTTATTTATTTATTTGAGAGAGAATGAGAGAGAGAGTACGTGAGAGGGGTGAGGGCCAGAGGGAGAAGCAGGTTCCTTGCCGAGCAGGGAGCCCGATGTGGGACTCGATCCCGGGACTCCAGGATCATGACCTGAGCCGAAGGCAGTTGCTTAACCAACTGAGCCACCCAGGCGCCCAATCACTTCTCTTTTCTGTTGGAGAGGTTAGATGCTCTTCTGGCTTCCTCTGCCACTGTTAACAAAGCACTTTCAACTTCATCAGTTGCCCTGACCTCTTTCCTAGGTCCCTCTGAATTGGATCTAACTGGTCTCCTAAAATTTCAACCTGATCCATAATTGTTTCATTTGTTTGATTTCTGAAAAAATTAGAAGGGAAATGATCTAGATTAGTCAGATGTTTACATTGCTAAGGAGTGATACTTAAGAAAACAAACTCACCATGTACTACATTTCATACTGGAAAGGACATTTTAAAAGTTTAGAAAGGCCATAATATTAGAATTTAAGAATATGTAGCTTTAAAAATTATGTGGTGAGGACTTCATTATTTTTCTTTTTGCCTCAGACTAATGAAAACATAGTCATACACTGCTTTGGAGTCAGTCAACCTTGTACTGTATTGATATTGATATGCCTAAAATTTGTGATCCTATTTTTTAGTGCTTAGAATAGCTCACCACTGCCTAGCTGAAAAAAAATCCTCCTTTCTTAGACCTTTATAGTTTAACTCTGGCTCTCCTTTCTAGTCTTTGCCCTTATCCCATTTCTCTGTTACCAACTTAAAAAAAATTCAGAGTTAATGATGTTTGTCGTTTGGATCTGACCCAGGTTCACCAAATCTGGCCCTGTGTGGTCTTGGGCAAGTTACTGTCAAGAGCAGAAGAGCAGCCCTTGGCATCCTGGAGCTGTGCTGGTACCGTCAGCTGGCCTTGATGTTGTGAACTAGCCTGGCACTTAACGCCTGGGTCTTCCTGGTGTTCTTGTGTTGAGCATAAACAATTTCATTGAATATCAGCATCCGACAAGGCTCTGCTGTGACCAGAATGAATGAAGACAAAAATAAGAACGTGCCATAATCATGTCTTGACCTAGACAAAACATGAACATTGTCCAAGTCACAAAATAGCCAACATCCCTCTCTCCAGGCTGTAATGTGAATGATTATTGCTATTCTACTGGTTACAGCTTTAGCCTCCCTAAAGAGATTTGTTGATATACCCAGTCATAGAATTGTTCCCACTTTCTGACAGTACCCAACTAGAGTGAACCCCCTTCTTTGAACTCTTCCAAAAAATCACCTAGCCAATTCCCAAGTCCGAAGTAAGTCATTTTTGATATTCTGAGATTCCCCATAGTTTCCCTTGGTGTGTGTTCTTAATAAATTCAACTTGTTCAACTATAGGTATGTTCCTGGTGTGTGGGCAGAGGGCATTGACAGTACAGTTTGAGCCTTTTTTTTAATATATGATCTGCGATTAATAACATCTTTTTTGCAGAGTTAATGAAGATTAGATGAGAAAATGTAAAGCACCCAGTGGAGTCCTGTAACTTTTGGCTACTCAACAAAAGCTTGTTTCTTGTCCTCTACTAAAGTAGTCTGATTAGTCATGGTCCCCCGACAGGGCTTGGAAGGACCTGGTTTTAACCCTGTCTCATGTGTGGAGTGGTCTGTTCTCATCCTTCAGGACTCAGTTCAAATACCTTCTTTTCTATGAAACCTTTGCATCTCTTCATGAGCTCTTTTCTCTCTGAACTTCAGGTATTGTTTTTACCATTGACTTGACTGTTAATTCTTCCCTACTTTGTAGCATCTTTGTACTTACCTTCTATTATCTAATTATTTTTTTTTAAAGATTTATTTATTTATTGGAGAGGGGAGAAAGAGATACTCAAGCAGACTTCCTTTTGAGCATGGAACCTGATTTGGGGCTCAGTCTCATGACTCTGAGATCATGACCTGAGCTGAAACCAAGAGTTGGACGCTCAAACAACTGTGCCACCCAGGCGCCCCCTGTTATTTAATTCTGAATTTTTCATATACTTATGCCTTGTTCAACTAAATTGTTCTTTTAGGATGGGGGCTTTGTTTAAATAAGGACCTTTGAAACCAATTGTTTTATAAGGACTAATTTCTTTGAATTTGTTATAGTATATTGTACTCAGAAAATGCTTAACCATGATGAAAGTAAAACAAAAGAGGATATGTTTTTCACCTCCCCTAAATATGGTGATATTGTGACATTTGCCTAAGTCAGATACTTCAGAGTGAAGGGGTGCAAAATATGCCACCCAAAAATGTACTTTGGCATATTGATTATTTTGAATCAAGGTAACTTAAGAACATCCAGTGCTGGGAGGACCCTCTGAGCCTCCTTGGTCTTCCTGAAAACAGGAAGTAAATCTCCCATGTGAAACATACCGTCCCTGTACCAGGAGGGTAGAAGACATCCCTATCACCAGACGTAAGGAATTTAGGGTTGAGAAGGCTGGGTTTAACAAACCTTGTTACTTCTTCAGTGATTTACTACCCCAACTCCAAATCCCTTTGTTTTGGCAATTCTTCACACGTTTATTGTTCCTTTGTCTGAAAAGATACAGTGTTGCCTGCTTTGGTCCCATATTTTTATGGGCTCCCCTACATAGGAAATTAAATGTGTTTTTCTATAGTTAATCCGTCTTATGTCAGTGTGATTATCAGACCAGCCCAGAAACCTATGAAGGGAAGAAAGGAAAAGTTTTCCTCTCCCACAAAAGCTTTTTATGTCTTCCTTCCTAGATAATACGATGGTGGGCGAAGAGAAGATGTCTCTGAGAAAACGGCTGTCAAAGTCCAGGGAGAATTCGGAGGAAAAGCAAGACCAGAGAAGCCCTTCAAAGGAGTCCCTAGAGACACCTAGTAATGGTGAGGCTTTTAATTTTTTTTTTCCAGCTATTTAAGTTTATTAACCTTACTCAGTAAATATGTAGGATGTGGGGTAATTTTTATAGTGAAGATTGCGGAGGACACTGTGGAGGACATGCTTCACTACTGTGGACTCGGGGACCTTGCTGGCAGGGGATGACTTCTTATCTGCTGCCTTGATAACTCCAAGGACCGCTGTTTGTGTCATGTCCTGCACAGTAAAATGGCCTAGGCGTGGGTATTCAGGTTTCCACACACACGGCCTTGCTGGGGGCCGTCTGCACAGGGGCCACCTCACCAGGCCTCAGGGCTCTGGGTTGTCCTCCAGCCTCTTGGCCGAGTGCTGGTCAGTGTTTTCCCTCCGTTCAGGGGATGTGAGCTGTGTGGCAGTCCAGCACTGGGGCGTAGCCAGTGTGGTTCTGCCTGGGGTGGTTGAGGACCATCACCTGTGCCATAGCCCAGCCAGCCTCCGCAGTCTTTCCTGCTGTCTCTGGCCACTTCTTGGGCACATGCTTCATGTCGGAGCCCACATTGTCAACCAGGCAAGGCCTCTGACAGGCCTCGTGGGGCATCGCCACAGACTTGAGCTCAGGTGACATTGGTGGGGACAAAGATGACACCATCCCAGGTTTCAGGAAGCCGGTCTCCACCCGGCCCACGGGCACAGTCAGTGCCCCCTATCTTGTACACATGGTGCAGAGGCAGCCTCAGGGGCTTGTCGACTGGGTGGGAGGGTAGAGTCCAGAGACTTCCAGCAGAGTCACCCTGGTGACGTTTCATTTGTCCTCTTGACCTTCCATCCAGGGCACATTGTTGCTGTGCCAGCCTGAGATGGGCACAGAGGCCACGGCGGCCAGCTTGTAGCTGATCTTCTTCAGGCAGTTGCTCACTTCTCAGTGATCTGGAAGCGCATGGCGCTAGAGGTCGGCTCGATAACATCGCTGTCGTTGATGGCTGCCATGAGCTGCAAGCTGCTTCAGGCCCAGCTTGTAGGCCTCAGTGTGTGGTCACAGGTCTGGCTTTCTCAGAGATGCCAGCTTCGAACTTGAGTGTGCTGCCGCCATGATGAGCACGGCACAGTTGGCCTCTGATGTCCAGTGGTCACATTCTTGATGAAGTCCCTGGGGCCTGGGGCATTGATGATGGCGATGGCATGGTGGCTAGTCTGACTTCCATAGGGAGATGGGAGTGGTGATGCCACACTGTCCCTCCACCTTCGGCTTGTCCCGCACCTGGGCATATTTGAAGGAGCCCTTGCTCATCACTCCTGCCTCCTCCTTGAACGTCTCAGTGGTTCTTTCATCAGTGCTCCCCAGCTTGTAGATGAGCTAGATGCCTGGCGGGGGTGGACTTGCCAGAGTCCACGTGGCTAAGGATGACGATATTGATAGAGTCTTTGCCCATGCGATAGGTTCATTAGTCAGTGCTCTAAAGAAAAAGAAGCAAACTTGATTCAGAGATCAGTAAGAGCTACAGCAGCTGTGAGACTTGTAATATTTTTTTTTTAAGATGTTATTTATTTATTTGACAGAGAGAGACACAGTGAGAGAGGGAACACAAGCTGGGGGAGCGGGAGAGGGAGAAGCAGGCTTCCCGCAGAGCAGGGAGCTTGATGCAGGACTTAATCCCGGGACCCTGAGATCATGACCTGAGCTGAAGGCAGACGCTTAACAACTGAGCCACCCAGGCGCCCTGAGACTTGTAATTTTTTTTTTTGAGGCGAGTTAATGCAATAACAAATGCAGTGTTTTATATATAATTTTTTAAAATTTTATTATGTTAGTCACCATACATTACATCATTAGTTTTTTGTTTTGTTTTTTTTAATTTTATTATGTTGTGTTAATCACTATGCATTACATCATTATTTTTTGATGTAGTGTGCCATAATTCATTGTTGGTGGTTCCACTGGGGATCGAACCCAGGACCTTCTGCGTGTAAAGCAGAGGTGATAACCACTACACTATGGAACCACTCAAATGCAGTGTTTTAGAGCAGGGATGCCATCTCTTTATTGTAAGTGCATATGCTGGTAGTGTGAGGGTACAGAGGTGAAAAATAAATTGATAAGGAGAATAGAAAGGAACATTTTGATTTAAGTGCTGGTCACAGCCGCATTATATCGGTGACACTGGTGTGTAAATTGCTGCACATGTTGGAGGTGAGCTTTATTGACGTAAGTGGAATTTGCAGTGTCTACTTCAGGATTTATATTACTTAGAGTTTCCTGTATGTGGTAACAAAGAAATGAGAAAATAAGCCCTTTCTTGTTAATGAATCCGTGAACATTATGTACTGTGTTTTAGACACCATCCATTTATTTATTCCTTCAACCACCTAACCTATCAATAAGTATTGGTGCCCTGCTAGGCACTGGGGCTACCACAGTGATCAGTACGTGTGTTTGCCCTCATGGAGTTCTGTGTTAAGTGAATGAGAATCCCTCCCCCAAATAACGTAATTAGATTATTACAAATAAGTGCTACTAATTACTCCTGGTAGACGTAATGAGCATAGTGAGGCTAATTAGCAGGGTACCTAATTTAGTTCAGTACAGGGCTATAAATCTTGGGGGAGGGAGAGATTAGGGAGTTCTATTAGTTCTATCCAAGTTTGCTTAACATTAACACAGATACAAAGAGTACAACACAGTGCTTGATGTTTAAGGTCAAGGCTTAATGCTTTAAGATTGATAGACCTGTAAACACAACTCCAGCTGATGTCATCTGTTGCATCAGCCTATTTATTTTTGCAATGACATTTGTATAGGTTTGATTTCAAGAAGGATTTGAAATTTGAGCCTTGTTCGGTTAACAAATAGGGATGAAACTTTCTGACACAGGTTGTCTTTGACATCGTGAGACTTCTTTCATAGAGAAATGTTCTTTTGCTTTTCCTCTTTAAATCTAATTGTAAATACAGCAGCTATATATAGGAATATAAATGCTGCATATTTTTGCATGATGAAGTTTATCGATTGTTAGGTTCTTCATTAGCTATTTATGAAATATTTGTGTATTTTAATGTGATCTAAAATGTGAAAATTTTTTTGAAGATTTTATTTATTTATTTGAGAGAGCGAGAGAATGAGAGAGAGCATGAGAGGGGTGAGGGTCAGAGGGAGAAGCAGACTCCCTGCCGAGCAGGGAGTGGGACTTGATCCTGGAAATCCAGGATTATGACCTGAGCCGAAGGCAGTTGCTTAACCAACAGCCGTGAGCCACCCAGGCGCCCTAAAATGTGAAATTTGTACACAAGGGTGAGTCAGCATTGAGTAGAAACCTTCCCCTTCTGTGATCCTGGGATGGGGTGATAATCCATGTTGTCAGTCTTGGAGACAGAAAAATCTCTTTTTATTTGAAACTTTCTGTCGCCAGATATGATTTTTCTCTTTATGTTCCAATTTATAAAAAGCTTTTAAATTACTCTAATTTCTGCGTATTTTCAGTACTTCTTATTGTCTTAGTTAATATAAGTTTTAAACATTCCATGTTCTAACGCAGATATTAAAAATTGAATTGCTTAGCTTAAATCAAGTATTACCTCCCTGGTTGTAATGCTGATCAGAAAATAGAATGTGTTTCTCCACTTGATTTAACATTTGTTCACTTTGGGAAAGAAGCGGATGGGTAAAATGGGGCCTTTGCGAGTAAGCCAGGCCAATCAACGTGGATTAGTGTCTTCTGCACTACCGGCAACTTGTTAGAAATGCCTCACCTCACCTTTACTGAATAAGGTTTTATTTTAATAACCTTTCCAGGTGATATGTAGGTTCAAGTCTGAGGTACAGTTCTCAAATGGCGTGTGCATTGGAGTCCTCCAGAAGAGTGGAGCCAATAGGATATATATAGATACATAGAAAGATTTATTATGAGGTATTCTTTTTTTTTTTTTAAAGATTTTATTTATTTATTTGACAGAGAGAGAACACAAGTAGGCAGAGAGGCAGGCAGAGGGAGAGGGAGAAGCAGACTCGAGCCCGACGTGGGACTCGATCCTAGGACCCTGGGATCATGACCTGAGCCGAAGGCAGACGCTTAACCGACTGAGCCACCCAGGTTGCCCCTATTATGAGGTATTCTATCAAGTGGAGGCTGAGAAGTCCCACAATCTTCCGTCTACAGGCAGGAGTCCCAGGGAAGCCAGTGTGTAGTACCAGTCCAAATCCAAAGTCTTCAGAGGCCTGACAGCCAGGGGCCAACGGCGTACTCTCACTCTGAGGCCTGAGAACCAGGGAAGGAGAAGACGGATGTGCCAGTTTAATACGGAGCACAAATTTGCCCTTCCTCTGCCTTTTGTTCTACTCAGGCCCTCCAGCACTGGGGAGGGGAATCTTACTCAGTCTGATTCAAATGCTTATCTCTTCTGGAAACACCCTCACACCTAGAAATAATCAGCTATCTGGGCATTCCGTAGCCCAGTCAAGTTGACACATAAAATTAACTTGTAGAATGAAAAGAAATCATTCAACAAAAGCAGCTTATTAGACCCCATTACCATTATAGATCTACTCAATCAGAATCTCGAGGGAAGGGTCCCAGGAATGTTAGGTTTGAAAGTTTGCTGGATAATATTGACTGGTGTCGCCAGTTGAGACCCACTGTTATCAAGAACTCACACCTAACTGTCTTGTAATACATCATTTTGACATTGCTCTAAAGATTTATTTATTACCCTCAACTTGGTGTAAATTCTTGAATTTTTTTTTTATTATGTTAATCACCATACATTACATCATTAGTTTTTGATGTAGTGTTCCATGATTCATTGTTTGCGTATAACACCCAGTGCTCCATGCAGAACGTGCCCTCCTTAATACCCATCACCAGGCTAGCCCCTCCTCCCAACCCCCTCCCCTCTAGAACCCTCATTTTGTTTTTCAGAGTCCATAGTCTCTCATGGTTTGTCTCCCCTCTTGAATTCTTACTCTGCAGTTCAGAATTCTAGTAAGCTATGGATGTGATGACTTTTATGCCCTAATTTGCTCAGTTTAGTCTCACAGGTTACCTGTGTCCAGACTAATTCTTTATATAGTGCCCCCTTGTATTTTCAGAGGTGAACCAGTTTGATAAAGTGTCACCCAACTTTTGGGTTATTGAATTAATACTGACCATTACTGTGACTTTGTAGTATTCACATTTTCACAAAATTATCTTTAGTTTATCCAGGGCCTATTAGGTGAAATTATGATTAATTAGCTTTCTTGTATTTTGTGGCATTTGTTTGAAATACCAGTTCTGAAGATAACAACTTTCTGTCTAAATTGAAAAAATGTTAACATTACCTGATTTTAAAAGTAATACATCATCTAAAAAGAATTGTTATTGTGTCATCATGTACCTACAGTTAAAGTGTTCAGTTCAAATATACAGAAAAGGATAAATAAGAAAGCAGAAGTGACTCAAAATTCTGTCATGGAAAAATGAGTATGTGTTATCAAAAACTAATGATGTAATGTATGGTGATTAACATAACAATAAAAAATTTAAAAAAAAGTATATGTTGTCCAGACGTTTCATTCCCATACATTATTAATGTCTTACATAAATAGAATAGTAAGTTGTTCAGTGACTGGGATTCCAAGTACCCCATGATAGACCTCTTTCCATTGTCAAGTAGTAGATGAGTGGCTACAAAGTATTTTATATGTGTCATGTTTACTTGTTTCCCTGATGAATATTTTTTTCTGCTATAAACAAATGGTAATGAACATTTTTACTATTCCTCAATTGCCTAAGGTAGAATTGCAGGGTCAAAGTTGTTATTTAAAAAAAAAATATTTTGAGGGTGTCTGGGTGGCTCAGTTGGTTGAGTGACTGCCTTCTGCTCAGGTCATGATCCTGGAGTCCCAGCATCGAGTCCCGCATTGGCCTCCCTGCTTAGCAGGGAGTCTGCTTCTCCCTCTGACCCTCCCCCATCTTGTGCGCGCTCTCTCTCTCTCTCTCTCTCTCTCTCTCTCTTTCTTCTCTCAAATAAATAAATAAAATCTTAAAAAAAATTTTTGATGTATTGTACTGGGTTGCAGCATTTACCTTATACTCTATAAACTTATCCTTCCCTGTTACATAGCTGTTACTATAAATTTTTAAAAACCTATTTCTCCCTTGTTACTCTTTTCATGACTGTATTCGCAGCTGTTTTTTTCTGCTTTTACTTTCTGATTTGCATTTCTTGTAATATGCTGTGGAATGGTTCACTTCTCTAGAAGTACAGAGAAATGATGGCTCTGTATAACTTAAGAGAAAAAGCTAATAACATTTAGAGTCTTATCCAGACCCAGTATTAGCTCTGCCATTTACCAGTTCTATTTTTTTTTTTTTTTAAGATTTGTGTATGTATTTGAGAGAGAGTGTGCATGTGCACATGAGTAGGGGGAGTACAGGGGAGGAGGGAGAGAGAAGCTCAAGCAGACTTGCTGAGCGTGGAGCCTGGTGTGGGGCTCGATCCCATGACCCCAAGATTGTGACCTGAGCCGAAACCAAGAGTCGGGACCTCAACTGACTGAGCCAGCTGTGTGCCCACCAGTTCTGTCTTTATGCTGAATGTGGAAACATGATTTGAGTAGAGCTTGGTCTAGGTTCTTTTTTCTTTTTCTCCTCCTCATTTTCTTCTCTTTTATTTTCCTACTCCCTCCTCCCCCTTATAGTCCTTTTTCCTCTTTCTTTTTTCCTTCTATTCCTCCTAATTTTTTATTGATATAATTCATATACCATAAAATTCACTAATAGTTTAAAGGATACAATTCAGTGGTTGCAAGTATATTTACAAGGCTGTACAGCCATCATCACTGCTTGCTTCTAGAACGTTTTTATCACCCCAGAAAGGAACTCCGTGCACGTAATAGTCACTCTCCATTCTCCCCTTCTCTCAGCCCTGGCAGCTGCTAATCTACTTCCTATCGATAGCTTTGGATTTGCCTGCTCTGGGCATTTCATATAAAAGGAATTACAGCATGTGTGATATTTTATGTCCGGCTTCTCACTTAGCATAACGCTTTCCATGTTTTAGCATGTATGAATACTTCATTCTTTTGGAAGGCTGAACAGTATTCCATTGTATTGGAATAAACCTTTGTTCATCTGTTTATTAGCTGATGAATATTTGATTGTTTGGGTTGTTTACAGTTTTTGGCTCTTACGAATAATATTGCTATGAATATTCATGTATAAGCTTTGTGTAAACTAATGTTTTTACTTCTCTTGGGTATATACTTAGAAGTGGGGTTGTTGAGTTATATGGTATGTTAATGTTTAACTTTTTAAGAAAGATTTATTTATTTGTTTGAGAGAGCACATGCATGTGCATGGTGTTGTGGAGGGGCAGAGGGAGAGGGAGAGAGAATCTCGAGCAGACTCCGTGCTAAGCAAGAGCCTGATGTGGGGCTCGGTCTCAAGACCCTGAGATCATGACCTGAGCCAAAACCAAGAGTTGGATGCTTAACTTACTTACTGTGGCACCCAGGTACCGTACCTCTAATGTTTAACTTTATGAAAGGTTGCTGAACTTTTCCAAAGCAGCTATACCATTTTCTATTCATACCAGCAATGTGGTAGGGGTTTGTTTCTCTACCTCCTCACCAGTACTTGTTATTATCTGTCTTTTGATGATAACATCCTCATGGGTGTGAAGTGGTATCTTTTGTGGTTTTGAACTGCATTTACCTGATGGCTAATGATATTGAATGCTTTTTCATGTGCTTATTGGCTATTTGCATTTTTTTGAGACATGCCTGTTCATATCCCTTGCCCCTTTTTTAATCTGGCCTTTTATAGAGTTGTTAAAGTTTTTTATTCTGGATACCAGACCCTTATCAGATAAATGATTTGCAAATAATTACTCCCATTTTGGGGGTTGTCTTTTTACTTTCTTGATGGTATCCCTTCCAGTACAAAGTTTAAAAATGTTGATGAATCTGGGGCACCTGGGTGGCTCAGTCAGTTGGGCATCCAACTCTTGATTTCAGCTCAGGTCATGATCTCAGGGGGGTGAGATGGGACCCTGCATTAGGCCTGGCACTTGGTGTGGAGTCGCTTGAGATTTTCTCTCTCCCTCCCCCCTTTTGCACACTCCCTCTCTAAATAAATAAATAAAATCTTTAAAAATGTTGATGAATCCAATTTATTTTTTTCTTTGGTTGCTTGTACTTTGGATGTCCTATCTAAGAAAATCATTGCCTAATCCAAGATCATACAGATATTTAAAAACGATTTTATTTTTCATCATGGTACAATACAATGTAAAACTTACCAGCTTAACCATTTTTTTTTTTAAGATTTTATTTACTTATTTGACAGAGAGAGACACAGGGAGAGAGGGAACACAAGCAGGGGGAGTGGGAGAAGGAGAAGCAGGCCTCCCGTGGAGCAGGGAGCCGGATGCGGGGCTTGATCCCAGGACCCTGGGATTGTGACCTGAGCTGAAGGCAGACGCTTAATGACTGAGCCATCCAGGTGCCCCCAGCTTAACCATTTTTTAAAATCCACAGTTCGGTAGTATGTCATACACTGACATTGTTGTGCAGCCATCACCACCATCCGTCTCTAAAACTTTTCATTCCCAACCCCTGGCAACCATCATTCTACTTTCTGTCTCTGTGATTTTTGACCGTTCTGAGTTTCTCATATAAATGGAATCCCTTGGAAAAAGTATTTGGCTTTTTGTGACTGCCTTAGTTTATTTATCATAATGTCCTCAAGGTTCACCCATGTTAAATATATATGTCAGAATTTCTTTTTTTTTTTTTTAAAGATTTTACTTACTTGACAGAGAGAGACACAGTGAGAGAGGGAACACAAGCAGGGGGAGTGGGAGAGGGAGAAGCAGGCTTCCTGCAGAGCAGGGAGCCTGATGCGGGGCTCCATCCCAGGACTGGGATCATGACCCGAGTCGAAGGCAGACGCTTAATGACTGAGCCACACAGGAGCCCCTATATGTCAGAATTTCTTGACCCTTATTTTATACTACACACAAAAATCTATTCAGAAAGGGTTGCAGATTTAAATGTAAGACTTGAAACTGTAAAACTACCTGAAGAAAACATAGAAGCTTCAGGACATTGGGTTTGGCAATGATTTCTTGAATATGACATCAAAAGTATATGCAACAAAAGCAAATTTACACAAGTGGGACTACATGAAATTGAAAAGTTTCTGCACAGCAAACAAAACAGTCAGTGAAAAGGCAACCTGTAGAATGGGAGAAAGTATTTGCTAGCTATATATCTGATTAAGAATTGATATTCACGATATATGAGGAACTCCTGTAATTCAGTAGCAGAATAACAACCAGATTTTAAAAATGGGCAAAGGACTTGAATAGACATTTCTTCAGAGAAGAGCTACAAATGGCCAGTGTGGGTATATGAAAGGCACTCAGCATCACTAATCATCAGGGCAGTGCAAATCCACAGTGATACCACTTACACCTGTTACAACAAACAAAAGATACGTGCTAGCCAGAATGTGGAGAATTTGGAACCCTTATACTCTGTTGATGGGACTATAAAATGATGCATCTGCTAAGGAAAAGTGTAGGTGGTTCCTCTAAAATTTAAACATAAAATGACTGTATGATCCAGTTATCCTACCTCTGGGTACATCACCCAAAAGAATTGGAATCAGGATCTCTGAGGTATCTGCACTTGTGTGTTAATTGCGGCATTATTTACAATTGCCAAGATAGGTATCCATTGATGGATGAATGGATAAAGAAAATGTGGCATGTATATACAACAGAGTATTATTCAGCCTTAAAAAAGAAAGGAATCCTGCCATCTAGGACAACATGGATGAACCTAGAGGACATTGTACTAAGTGCAATAAGCCAGTTAAAGGACAAATACTGTATGATTCCACTTACATGAAGTATCTAAAGTAGGCAAACTCTCATGGAAACAGTAGGAATGATGGTTAAGAGTCTAGAGGAAATGGGGATTTCTTGTTTAAAGGGCAGGAAATTTCAGTTATGAAAAATGAATAAGCTGTAGAGATTGACGTATAGCATTGTGCTTACATAGTTGTGTTTTTTTTTAAAGATTTATTTATTTGAGAGAGAGAGTGCATGTGTACGTGAGCAGGGGGGAGGGGTAGAGGGAGAAGTAGACTCCACACTGAGCAGGGAGCTGGATGCGGGACTCTATCCCAGGGCCCTGGAATCATGACTTGAGCTGAAGGCAGACATTTAGCCGACTGAGCCACCCAGGTGCCCTGTGCTTACATAGTTAACAGTATTGTTATACTTAAAAATTTAAGAGGGTAACTCTCATTACCCTCATGTGAAGTGTTTTTATCACAATAAAATAAAAATTCCCATTTGAAGGCTGAAGAATGTTCTCTTGCGTGTATATACTACATTTTCTTTATTCGTCCATTGATGGGCAGCCGGGTTGCTTCTAACTTTTTGGCTGTTGGGAACATGTGTACAAATATCTATTTGAGCCCCTGCTTTCATTTTTTTTTTTTTAAGATTTTATTTATTTATTTGACAGAGAGAGATAGCTAGAGACGGAACACAAGCACGGGGAATGGGAGAGGGAGAGAGCAGGGAGCCAGCCCGATGCAGCCTGGGATCATGACCTGAGCTGAAGGCAGACGCCTAACGACCGAACCACCCAGGCACCCCCCACTTTCATTTTTTATGGGTATATATCCAGAAGTGGAATTGTGAGACCATATGGAAATTCTGTTTTTAATTTTCTGAGGAACAGCCATAGTGTTTTCCACAGCAGCTACAACATTTTACATTCTCCCCAGTAGGGTTCTCATAAGGATTCTATCTCTTTACATCCTCACCACCCTTGTTATTTTGTTTGTTTGGTAGTAGCCATCCTAACAGGTGTGAGGTGATCTCTCACTGTGGTTTTGATTTGCATTTCCCTGATGATGAATGATGTATAATGCATAATGCATCTTTTCATGTGCTGTTGGCCATTTATATATCTGATTTGGAGAAATGTCTGTTAAGTCCTTTGCCTATTTAAAAATTATTTATTCTATTTTAAATTTCTAATTGTGGTAAGAATGTACCTAACAGTATTTCCCATCTTACTCATTTTTATGTGTACATTTAAGTAGCATGAAGTGTATTCACATTGTTAGGCAACAGATTTCCAGAACTTTTTCATCTTATAAAACTGAAACTATATCCATTAAATAACTTCTCATTTCCCTCAGTCCCTAGTAACCATTGTTCTGTATTTTCTGTTTTTGTGAATTTTTTTTAAGATTTTCTTTCTTTATTTGAGAGAGAGAGAGAAGGAGAGACAGAGAGTACAAGCGGGGAGGAGAGGGAGAAGCGGGCTCCCTGCAGAGCAAGAGCCTGATGCAGGGCTCGAGCCCGGGACTCTGGGATCACGACCTGAGCCGAAGGCAGACGCTTAATGACTGAGCCACCCAGGCGCCCTGTTTTTGTAAATTTGACTTCTAAATATCTTCCATTTAATTTCTTAAAACAGTATTTTATAGTTTTCACAATATAAGTTTTGCACTTTTTTTTTGTTAAATTTATTCCTAAGTATATTGGTCTTTTGATGCTATTGTAAGTGGAGTTGTTTTCGTTTTTTTTTCCCTGAAAGTAAATGGGGATTCTTTTTCTTCGTTTCATTTTCTGATTGTTGCTACTGTATAGAAATGCAGCTAGTTTTGTATATTGATATTGTATTCTGTTTTTTTTTTAAAGATTTTTTTATTTATTTATCTGAGAGAGAGAGAGAGCACGAGAGGGAAGAGGGTCAGAGGGAGAAGCAGACCCCCCTGCTGAGCAGGGAGCCCAATGTGGGACTCGATCCCGGGACTCCGGGATCATGACCTGAGCCGAAGGCAGTCGCTTAACCAACTGAGCCATCTAGGCGCCCTTTTTTTTTTTTTTTTAAAGATTTTTTTTATGATATCGTATTCTGCAGCCTTGCTGAATTCGTTAGCGCTAATAGTTTTTTGCGTATGTGGTTTTTGTAGTATTTATTATGTAGGAGATCATGGCATCTGCAAAGAAGAGTTAGTTTTACTTCTTCATTTCCAGTCTGCATGACTTTTCATTTTGTTGCCTATTTGCACTTTCTAGAATTCCAGTACAATATTGAATAGAATTGGCAAGAGTAAACAAACTTGACCTTTTGCTGATCTTAGGGAGTAAGCTTTAAGTCTTTCCATGAATTATGAAAGCTGTGGGGTTTTTTATCAGGTGAGGAAGTTCTGTTACCTTTCTTCTAATTTACAGGTAGTGCTTATTCTTGACTACCTTTTATTTTGTTGTTTTGTTCACTTGCATAACTTATCAATATACTACTACTAATCACTAGCATCAGGTTCTATCATATGCCAGGCACTGTTTTAAGTGTTTTACAAATAACAGCTCAGTCGATATGTTAGTTCTATTCAGTTTCAGTATTTTTGATCCATATATCTATCTGAATATTGGGAGAACATGACTTTTGTAATAGATTTTGAGAATCCTTTGGCAAAAATACATAAAAAAAGTTTTGAATATTGTTATTCTATAATCATTCCTCTTTGTGCAGTATAAGCATTTAATCCTAAAACTGGCCAGTCCACATAGAGCTTTGAACAACCCAGTAGGTTGAGAGCAGATTTTTTTTTCTTTAAGGTAAAAGCAAAACATGTTTACTTTAGAAAATGCAGATAAGCAAAAGTTCAAGTGTTTACAGTTCTTCTTTGGGTACATTCCTAGAAATTGTTTTAGGCCAAAGGAATACATATTTCTGAGGGTTTTTTGGGTAGGAATTGCCAAATTGCTCTCTGGAAATAATGTACTCGTAGTAGCAATATGTAAGTGCCAGTTACTTTGAACTTTTTCCCATCATAGATGATAGGAACTTTTAAATAAATTATATGGCGTTTTGAGAGATGAAAAATTCCACTTACTTGAAAAATGTTTTGTACAATGAGACATAACAATTGCCGGCAGCAGTAAATTTATTGAAAATTAGTACTTTTAAAATAGCTTTTAAGGTCAAAAGAGTAAGTTTGAATATCTTAGTTCATTACATGAAGATTAGTCAAAAGAAATGGAAAATACTAGCTGAGACTTTGACAACTTTTTAACATAAAAAAAAAAATCATGCTAAAAATAATCCTGAAAAGGTTTCAGATTCTCAGAGGGCAAACAAAATATTGTGAATGATTATTCTTTTCTGAGTTGTAATGTAG
This sequence comes from Callorhinus ursinus, assembly GCF_003265705.2. NCBI lineage: Eukaryota > Metazoa > Chordata > Mammalia > Carnivora > Otariidae > Callorhinus > Callorhinus ursinus. Next base: position 37,075,797 of record NW_027397075.1, read on the forward strand.
CTTAGGCAAATTTGTGTTTGAGAACAACTGGTAAAAATCATTTGAATACAGTTTTGCCTGGACATAACAGGAACATTCATTTTTATTTATTTTTTAAAAAGATTTTATTTATTTATTTGAGATAGAGCGAGAGAGAGAGCACAAGCTGCAGGGAGGAGCAGAGGGAGAGGGCGAAGCAGGCTTCCCGCTGAGCCGGGAGCCTGATGCAGGGCTGGGTCCCAGGACCCTGAGATCATGACCTGAGCCAAAGGCAAATGCTTAACTGACCGAGCCACCAGGAGCCCCTATTTTTATTTTTTTAAAAGATTTTATTTATTCATTTATTTGAGAAAGAAAGAGAGAAAACAGCATGGGGGGGAGGGCAGGGGGTGGAGGGAGAGGCGCAAGCAGACTCTTGAGTGCTGAGGGTGGAGTGGGTCATGGGGCTGATCCCACTACCCAGAGATCAGGACCAGAGCCAAAATCAAGAGTTCGTTGCTCAACCAACTGAGCTACCCAGGCATCCCAGGTACACTCATTTTTAAATAATGGGGTATGAAGTACAACTTAACTATTTTGAAAAATAAGGTCAATTGTCTTTTGCTTTTAATGAAATTTGTTGCCAAGCCCTGGAACTGGAATAGAATTGCAAATCGTAACAATGTACTGATGGGGAAAATATACAATCAACTTTGACAGTTTTTAAGGTGTACTTGCTAAAAATGTGTAGAGATGAAAAGTTTGAGGGAAGAGCTTGCTTTTTTTGTTTTTTCCTATGATTTTATTTTTAAGTAATCTCTACACCCGACGTGGGGCTTGAACTCGCAATCCTGCGATTGAGTCACATGCTCTACTGACTGAGACAGCCAGGCACTCAAAGCTTGCATTTTAAAATCTTTGTTCTATCAAGAACATTCTGGAATCTAAATAGTTTTAATAATTTTATCAAAAGTTTCAATCTTGGAATTCAAAGTTCTTAGAATAAGAATTGCTGTCGGCAAGGGGCACTTGGCTCGGTTGGTTAATCACCTGACTTAGTTTCTGCTCAGGTCATGTTCTCAGGGTCATGGGATCAAGCCCCATGTGGGGCTCTTTGCTCAGCGTGGGGTCTCCTGGAGATTCTCTCTCTCCCTCTGCTCCTCCCCGTTCTCTCTCTCTCTCAAAAAAAAAAAAAAAAAAAAAAAAGAATTGCTCTTAGCAGTCATTTAATTATGCCCTCCTATCCACACATATATCTGAGATTAAGGTCTGGTTTACTGCCCTCTAGCCAGCAGGTTAATCAGATGTCAGTTAAGTACCTTTGGTGTATAAATAAGGCATTGTACCAGATTTGTTAGTAGGGGGGTTTGGGTAAATAAAATACTAAAACAGAAAGTTCCATGTTATGAGTAATAGTTTAGTAAATTAATAGTAACTAAACTATATAGGACACTAATGGGATTGGGGACGAGGCTTGCTCTAAAATGGAGGGAAGTGTCTTACAGAAGTAGAATTTGTGTTTGGCCTTTGAAGAAAGAGACTGGGAGAGGGCTTCAAGCCAGAAGAAGGGAGTGAGTTTGCAAAGGCACGGAGTTGAAGACAGTAAACTGTTAAGTGCTTGGTGTTTTGTTTACTTTTAGAGAGAATTGGTGAGGTGAGGGGTGGGGAGGTAGTAGAGATGGATTTGTGGTTTGTTTTCACGGATATGAAGAGAATTGGAAAGGCAGGAGGAAGTCAGAAAATGGGGCTTTAAGTCTTACTCTGTATTCAGTCATTGACGGACTGCCTGTCAGTGCTTAACTTTTCCCTCATGCAAAACCATGGAGAGCAAATAGCATTAGGTTCATTAAAGTTATCTTACTTTCTCCATGATGCTGCAGCCTCTTCTGTCCCAGGTCCTAAGGAAGCTTTGTAATTCGTCATTATATAATACATCAGCTGAGAATTGTAATCTACATGAAATCTTGTATTTTTTTTTTTTTTTTTACCACAAATTATCTCCTGACCCGCATCGGGCTCCCTGCTCAGTGAGGAGGAGCCTGCTTCTCCCTCTAACCCTCCCCCCTCTCATGTACTCTCTCTCTCTCATTCTCACTCTCTCAAAATAAATAAATAAATCTTTAAAAAAATAAATAAGATATGGCATTGTAAAAGTATAATGATAAGTAGGTGAATTCTCTTATTGTGTGTGGCAACGCACCCACACGGTTGATAACAGGTATGGTGATAAAAGAAAAATAAACCAAAGTTAACTCTAGTTGAGGAATAGAGTTTCTAGATTATTTTGATTATAGAATAGAAACCAGTTTATAGCTTTAAAGAAATTATAGACCAATTGTGATTGGTATGTCCATTTATTGCTTTTGTAGATTGGCCAGAATATACCTTAAAATCTCAATCTTTTGTCCCCATGCTAAATAATTTGGGGCTATTAGTCTTCCATTAGAAATACAAGATTGTTTGGTTTCATTAAAAAACAAATTGCTGGAATATGCTTATAAAATTTTAAATTTAAAGTAATATGTGAAAATCAAACATTGGAGACTGTTATAAAGTAATAATTCTCTTTCCTTTAAGTGATCATTTTCTTTTTCCTGCATGTAGAATCATATTTGGGATCTCTCCTGCAATTTGCATTTTTTAAACTTAGTAAATCTTAGATGTCTTTTTACTCAGTATATATAAGTGTAAGTTTTTGAGAGTATGTATGTTGGTATTTCTGTTGCACAAATGCTTGGTAATTTATTTAACTTATCCTTTATTGATGGGCATTTCAGTTGCATCCAGCATTTCAATATCATAAACAGTGCTGTAGGAAGCATTCTTTTTTTTTTTTTAAGATTTTATTTATTCATGAGAGAAGGAGAGAGAAAGGCCCAGGGAGAAGCAGACTCCCCACTGAGCAAGGAGCCTAATGCAGGACTTGTTCCCCGGATCCTGGCATCACTACCTGAGCCAAAGACAGATGCTTAACTGACTGAGCCACGCAGGCGCCCTGCAGGAAGCATTCTTGAAACAATATCATTGCTTACTTGTGCTAATGTGCTTGTAGGACACTTAAAAAGTGAAATTTCTGATTCAAAGAGTTTTTTGATTAAAAATTTATTAAATTTCTTTTAAAAATGTTATACCAGTTCACATGTATATTGTTTTCCCATACAATTACCAGTATGTCTTTACCAGTCTTTTTTTAAACTTTGCTAGATTGATGGGCGACAAACAGTATAGCATAAATTTGTTCTCATAAATTATAAGTGAGGTAGAGAACTTTTTTCATACATTTATTGACTTTAGTTTTTCTTTAAAAACCTATTCATATTCTGCCCATTTTTGTCCCCTACCTGGTGGCTATTATTTTCCTTCTTTCCTCCCTCCCTCCCTCCCTCCCTCCCTTTCTTTCTTTCAGGGTCGCCTGGGTGGCTCAGTCTTTAAGCGTCTGCCTTCGGCTCAGGTCATAATCCC